>NC_043765.1:317298-507298 GCF_902148845.1 Salarias fasciatus
CAGCCCCGCCCCCTTTTCATGCTAGCTCAGAGCTACAGCCCCGCCCCCTTTTCATGCTAGCTCAGAGCTACAGCCCCACTAGTTTCAACCACCTGGTTCTCAAAGCCTGGAAATGTTTGTGGAACCGGAACGGTGAACCTCCGGGGCGCCGCCGGGCCCTGATGGTCGGGGTTTGCGTCAAACGGACGGCGTCCTTAGGAGTCATATGACCAAGACTTGAGTTCAGGAAGACCAGATGTCTGCAGGGAGGGTGGGACAGGGAGCAGGTTGGACCTGGTTCTTGGTGGTTTTGTGGTTCTGTTTGTTGGTTCTGAATTCATGTAGACCTGGTCTTCCTGAATGGGCTTGATTCGGACTGAAGGGTTTCTGCTCTCTGGACTTTGGTCCTGGTTGGTTCTTGATCGGGGTTCTGGTCCCAGACTGGTTTGCTTTACCACAGTTGACACCTGTTGTGGTCTTGATTCAGGACTTGATTCTCTTCTGTTGAAGTAGCAGAGTTCTGTTTGAAGTGGTCTAACCAGTGAAGTCTGTCCAGAGGTTTAGTCAGAGGAACCAGAACTCGTCTGGAACCAGGGTCCAGACTTAAAGGAGCCAGCGGGTTTTGTGGAACCAGGGTCTGGAGTGGAGTCGTGGTTCTGGATGGATCCACATCGCGCCAGCGGCGATCTGGACAGCAGGTCTTGAAGGAAGCCTGATTAGGCTTCTCTACTGAGAAAAGTCAAACCTGGACCCTTCAGGACCCTTCAGGACCCTTCAGGACCCTTCAGGAGCCTTCAGAACCAGTCCAGTCAGAAGGAGCAGAACCCAAACAGACACACAGTCCTCGTTTTGCTCCACCTCAGTCCTGTTCTCGGCACCATTTGTTCTGGTTCAGCCTGGTCTGGCCTGGTCCGGCCCAGTTGGACCCGGTCCGGCCCAGTTGGACCCAGTCCGGCCCAGTTGGACCCAGTCCGGCCCAGTTGGGCCGGTGGGAGTCGTTCACTGTGTTGCTCAAAGGAACTAAGGAGAAACGGGTCAGATAATGGGAGGACGGGGATTGGGGCGGCGGCGCCGACGCTCAGGGATCAGACTCGGCGCGCTCTGATGTCACTTCCTGTCCTTGATTGGCCGGAACGTGTCTGTTCTTTACTTTCCTTCATGTTTTTTGTGACTTTAAGCGTCGTTTCCGTCGCCTTCAGTCCGGACGGCGTCGGAGCCGAGGCGGCGGCGCCGGCGCCGGCCGGACCACGTGACCAGATGACGAGGCGTTGATCTGCTGGTCGGAACGTCCTGAGCGGTCTGACAGGAACTCTGGGTAATTTGTGGTTCTCTGCTGTACAGCTCCTGCTCTCCTGCATGGTTCCCCGTGGCTCCGCCTCCTTCTGGGACGCCGCTGTTTTCGTCTTGTTGTTTGTTTTTGCACTTTACTGCCGGAGCTCGCTGGACGGCGGCGGCTCGTCCTGACCGTCCCGTCGATTCTGAAAGAGTGAAAATCAGTGAACTGCACCTTTAATTTACCGTCGGCTCAGTTTGTTTGTTTGTTTGTTTGTTTGTTTGTTGTGGAGAACCAGAGGAGTGACGACGGTCCGAGTCCAGAACATTGATGTGAATCTATTTTCCTACGTTGATGGAATAAAAGACGTGATGTTCACTCCGCCCTCTCTCGACTCTTCCTGAGATTCTCTTTATCGGGGTCCGGGGTCCGGGGCCCGGGGCCCGGGGTCCGGGGTCCGGGGTCCGGGGTCCGGTTCCGGGTTCCTACACACTTCACACTGACATGAAATATTGAAACGCTGCAGTTTTTGTAAAAGCATTTCCAGTGGGATCCATGTTGGACCTGGTCTTCGGGTTCTGCCTGGTTCTGTTCCTGAAGTCCTGCAGACCCGGTTCCGGTGGGCGGATGGAAGCCTCCATCTGGCGCGTCGCTCTCAGTGAAACGCTCCAGTTCTGTGTTTCATGAACCTGCTGATTAAAACCAGTTTCCGGCTGAAGCTGCAGCCTCCGGTCCATCCGGTCCCTGCTGATCCAGGACGGGACTGGTTCCGGTCCAGAACTCCGGTTCTCCACCTGCACCTCCTCTTTCTTTGCTCTTTCTTTTTATTATGGTGCGATTCTTCTTGTTTGCATCCTCCTGGCAGAACGTGACCATCACAACTCTACGTCACCACGACGCCGGAAGTGCGTCACTGGTCTCTCTTCAGAGTAAAGGCGGCCGCTCCCGCGGGGCCGCGGCGGCGTCTGGCGGGTGAAGGGTGGTGCTTTTACTGTGAAAGTTCCACAGGAAGTAGAATCTCCTCAATGTCCGACGTTTGACGGAAGTTGCGTCACTGCTGCTTTAACGGAGGCACGAGCCGAGCCGAGGCCGTACGACCAGAACCACAACCAGGACCGGGACCGGGACCAGCTCCCACACCGAGCCCGCCTCTGAACCCGGACCGAGGCGGCTCCGGGCCCCGGTACGTCTGTATCTGCTGCTCTCCCGGTTTCCTCCGGTTGTTCTGGTTCGAATCGCCCCTCGGTCCGGTCCGGTCCGGTTAGCTGTTAGCCGTTAGCCGTTAGCATCAGGGCGTCCGCCGTGTTCCGGTGCTGAAGGTCCGGACTGTGGGCCTGCAGCGGCCCGGCTCTCCTCCTCCGTCCTCCGGTTTGTTTTCATCAGGAGGGAGCGGCCCTGCCCCCCCCCCCCCCCCTCCCCCGTCCTCCTCCTCCTCCTCTCCTCCTCCTCCTCCTCATCCTCCTTCTCATCCTCTTCCTCCTCTCCTCCTCCTCTTCCTCATCCTCCTTCTCATCCTCTTCCTCCTCCTCTCCTTCCTCTTCCTCCTCCTCCTCCTCCTCCTCTCCTTCCTCCTCCTCTCCTTCCTCTTCCTCCTCTTCCTCCTCTTCCTCCTCCTCTTCCACCACCTCTTCCTCCTCCTCCTCCTCCTCCTCTCCTTCCTCCTCCTCTCCTTCCTCCTCTCCTTCCTCTTCCTCCTCTTCCTCCTCTTCCTCCTCCTCTTCCACCACCTCTTCCTCTTCCTCCTCCTCCTCCTCTTCCACCACCTCTTCCTCCTCCTCCTCATCCTCCTCCTCTTCCTCCTCCTCCTCCTCCTCATCCTCCTTCTCATCCTCTTCCTCCTCTCCTTCCTCCTCTCCTCCTCCTCTTCCTCCTCTCCTTCCTCCTCTCCTCCTCCTCTTCCTCCTCTCTTTCCTCCTCCTCCTCCTCCTCCTCCTCCTCATCCTCCTTCCTCCTCCTCTTCCTCCTCCTCCTCCTCTTCCTCCTCTCCTTCCTCCTCCTCTTCCTCCTCCTCCTCCTCTTCCTCCTCTCCTTCCTCCTCCTCATCCACCTCCTCCTCCTCCTCCTCCTCCTCTTCCTCCTCTCCTCCTCCTCCTCCTCCTCATCCTCCTTCTCATCCTCTTCCTCCTCCTCCTCCTCTTCCTCCTCTCCTCCTCCTCCTCCTCTTCCACCACCTCCTCATCCTCCTCCTCTTCCTCCTCCTCCTCCTCTTCCTCCTCTCCTTCCTCCTCCTCATCCTCCTGCTCTGAGGCCATTCCTCATCAGTGTTCAGATACAGCATCTCTGTGTTGTTGTTACTCTATCTCCATGGTAACTGTTGATCTATAACCTCTTTCCATGGTAACCGCTGCTCCATCGTCGGTCTCCATGGTAACCGCTGCTCCTCCATCTCCAGCTGTTCGGCGGGGGTGGGGCGGGGGGGGGGGATCATCCTGGGTGGACCCGGGGTTCAAGACCTGGCACCACAGGGACCTGAACCACGACAGCCAGATGAAGACCCTGGAGAGGAGGTGTCCCAGATCCTGGGGGGGGGGGGGGGGGGTAGAGTGTGTGAGGACCTTGTTTCCTGGTTTCTCCAGAGCCTTCAGCACCATCAGGCCTGTGCTGCTGAGGGACCAGCTGGTCCAGACAGGACCGGACTATGTGGCCCCCAGGGAACTGTCCCCGCCCCTCCTCTTTACCGTCTCCACTGCAGACCCCCCCCCCCCCCCCCCCCCACACACACACACACACACACACACACACTGTGGACTGTCCTACAGAGGTTCTCCGTCTCTCTGCTGACGGAGACGAGGAGCATCCAGGGCGTCCTGGACGGGGTCCTGCTGGACTGCCTACACCCAGGACCTGGTGGACTTCAGTAGATCCAGACCCTCAGTCTCACCAGGGGACGTCCAGAGTCCAGAGACGACCCGGGACTGTGGACTCCTAGAGGTACCTGGTGTTCAGGACACCTGTGCTGGACCGGACTGTATGAGTCCCCCATGTTCACCCGGACTCCGAGCTGAGACCAGAGAGGACAGTCAGCGGTGTGTGTGTTGCCATGGAGACCAGCTGCTCTCAGCGGTGTGTGTTGCCATGGAGACCAGCTGCTCTCAGCGGTGTGTGTGTTGCCATGGAGACCAGCTGCTCTCAGCGGTGTGTGTTGCCATGGAGACCAGCTGCTCTCAGCGGTGTGTGTTGCCATGGAGACCAGCTGCTCTCAGCGGTGTGTGTGTTGCCATGGAGACCAGCTGCTCTCAGCGGTGTGTGTTGCCATGGAGACCAGCTGCTCTCAGCGGTGTGTGTTGCCATGGAGACCAGCTGCTCTCAGCGGTGTGTGTTGCCATGGAGACCAGCTGCTCTCAGCAGCCATGACAGTGACTCAGTGTGTTTGGTTGAAGAACTGTGGCTCCTCCAGAACCCAGAGGTGAAACAGAACAGTCTTTTCTTCCACTGAGCGTCAGAGGCCGTTCATGGATTCATCCTGAGGCTTCCTGTCTGTAGGATCATCCATTCATCCGTTCATCAGGTTGGACAGGTGTGTGAAGGTGTGGACTGAGGAGGAACTCTGTAAAGCTGTGCAGCAGAGGCAGAACGTTCTGCTGCCTCTGCAGAGAACCGCTGGAGCAGAACCTGGATGGACAAGAGGACTGGTCCAGACGTCTGCTGTGGACACCAGAGAGACACTCTGCTTTGGTCTGAATGGACAGTCTGTCCAACTCACTCCTGTCAGAAACTCCAGAATCAGCTGATAGTCTCTCCTCCAGAGCTCAGGTCAGGTTCAGTAAAAGAAATGAGGTTTTCACACCTGGACAGAGGACGGACATCTGGACAGAGGACAGGACATCTGGACAGAGGACAGGACATCTGGACAGAGGACAGGACATCTGGACAGAGGACAGGACATCTGGACAGAGGACGGACACCTGGACAGAGGACAGGACATCTGGACAGAGGACGGACATCTGGACAGAGGACGGACATCTGGACAGAGGACGGACACCTGGACAGAGGACAGGACACCTGGACAGAGGACGGACACCTGGACAGAGGACGGACATCTGGACAGAGGACGGACACCTGGACAGAGGACGGACATCTGGACAGAGGACAGGACATCTGGACAGAGGACGGACACCTGGACAGAGGACAGGACACCTGGACAGAGGACGGACACCTGGACAGAGGACAGGACATCTGGACAGAGGACGGACACCTGGACAGAGGACGGACATCTGGACAGAGGACAGGACACCTGGACAGAGGACAGGACACCTGGACAGAGGACGGACACCTGGACAGAGGACGGACACCTGGACAGAGGACAGGACACCTGGACAGAGGAGGGACATGTCAACGTTTTGATACAGTGAAGACATCAGCTGAGGACTGGTGACTCTCCTGATGCTCTGCTGTAATTCGACTCCTGGATCCTCAGCTTCAGCACCAGCTGTGTCGTCCAGCTGCCGTCCGGAGGAGGTTCTGGTCTCTGTTCAGGTTCTGGAGGCTCGGTTCTGATTGAAGGATGGTGGAACCTCTGCTGTCTTCCGTCTCTAAGCTGTTTGTTGTTGTTGTTGTTGTTGTTGTTGTCTGTCTGTCCACATGTTTGTTCCAGCAGCAGCACCGCCGTCCCGCTGCGTCCTGCGTCCTGCTGGACGGACGGGGGACGTTCCTCCTCACCAGGCTGGTGTCTTCGTCTGTCTTCTGTCTTCCAGGCTTCCTCCATCATGGCCGACACAGAGGTGTCCTTGTCCCCGGCTCTGCCCCCGCTCCATCTTAGCCCCGCCCACTCTGCCCACCCGCCCCCTTGGCCGCCTCCTCGTCCCCCACCACCTTCTCCTGCCCCTCCTCCCCCTCCAGCGCCTCCTCCTCCTCCTCCTCCTCCTCCTCCTGCTCTGAGAGCTCTTCAGACTGCCCCCACCACCCCCACCCCCACCACCCCCACCCACCCCCACCACCACCACCCGCGGCCTCAGCTGCCCCCGCCCCCGCCCCCCCCTGACGAGCAGCCGTCCTCCCCCAGCGCCAGCCCCCGCAGCTCCAGCCCCAGCGGCAGCATCGGCAGCACCGGCAGCATCGCCAGCAGCAGCGCCAGCGAGGGGGGGGGCGGCCCCCGGGGGCCCAGCCCCCCGCTGGGCGTCATCTCGGAGGACGCCATGGAGGTGGACCTGGCTGCCGATCAAGGTACCGCTGTGGGGCAGCATGTCTGCTCGGTCCGGGTCCCCCTGGGCTGACTGGACCGGTTCTGATTGAACCATGAACCCCCCTGAGACAAGAGGGATTTAGTGCCGGGGGTCTGAGGGGTCGGGGGGGGTCTGAGGGGGTCTGGGGGGGTCTGAGGGGGTCTGAGAGGGTTGGGAGTCTGAGGGGGTCGGGGGGGTCTGAGGGTCAGTATTTAAAATCAGAGCCGCTAGCTCAATGCTAACTATTAATGGAAACGCCATTGACATGCTAACGGAATTAGCATCTGCGTTGAAACTTCAAACAAACGGCCAGACTCACAAGTATCAGTTTCCCCCCCATCCTGAACATCAGCTAAGTATACTCGAGTACTGACAGGCAGGTATTTTATTTTTAAAATGAAGCTCAGAAAAAGCAGCAGCAGCCGCGCTGCTCAGTCTTCTTCTCTGACTGCTGCAGGCTGACTCTCTGTCCAGCTCACTAGCTCCCCCTAACCGGGTCTTGGTGGGTCCTCTGGGTCCGGTCTGACCCTGCTGTCTGTCCTTGCAGTGATCGACCCAGAGGTGGCGCTGAAGGCGTGTCAGGAGGTTCTTCTCAAAGTCAAACTGCTCGACAACAAGCCGCCGAGCGGCGCCGCGGCTCAGTGGGGGGCCGGCCCGGACGCCGGCGCCATCAGAGAGGAGGACGAGGGGGACGGGAACCACGGCGGTGGCCCGTCCCGGCCCGCTCCCCGGCCGGAGTCCTCGCCCTCGCCTTCGCCCTCGCCGTCCTCCGCGTCCAAACAGTCGTGGCTGCTGCGCCTGTTTGAGTCCAAACTGTTCGACGTCTCCATGGCGATATCCTACCTGTACAAGTCCAAGGAGCCCGGCGTGCAGGCCTACATCGGGAACCGCCTCTTCAGCTTCCCCGACGGCGAGGTGGACTTCTACCTGCCGCAGCTCCTCAACATGTACGTGCACATGGACGCCGAGGTGGGCGACGCCATCACTCCCTACCTGGTGAGTCCCGCTCGACCCGCCGCCGCACGACACCACGACCTTCTGACGACCTTCTGATGACCTCACCACGACCTTCTGATGACTTCCTGACGACCCCCTGACGGCCTTCTGATGACCTTGGACAAACTCCTGATGACCTCCTGATGACCTTCTGACGGCCTTCTGATAACCTTCTGATGACTTCCTGACGACCCCCTGACGGCCTTCGGACGACCTTCTGATGACCTTGGACAAACTCCTGATGACCTCCCAACAAACTTCTGTTGTCCTCTGGACGAACTCCCGACGACCTCTGGATGACCTCCAGACGACCTCCCAACAACTTTCTGACCTTCTGATGACCTCGTGTGTGGTCAGCAGTGGTGGGTGTGGCCTGCCGTGAATGTGGCCTGCAGTGGGTGTGGTCTGGAGGGTGTGTTCTGCAGTGGGTGTGGCCTGCAGTGGGTGTGTTCTGCAGTGGGTGTGGCTTGCAGTGGGTGTGTTCTGCAGTGGGTGTGGCCTGTAGTGGGTGTGGTCTGACGTAGCGCCTGCCCTCAGCTCCACCGCTGCAGGAGCAGCATCGCCTTCTCGCTGCGCTGCGCCTGGCTGCTGGGCGCCTACTCCTCCGACATGCACATCTCCACGCAGCGCCACTCCCGCGGCGCCCGGCTGAGGAAGCTCATCCTGTCCGACGGCCTGGCGTCCCCCCGCCCCTCCGTCCCCGACGGCCCGCCGTCCTCTCCGTCCCGCCGGCGCGGCCACCGCCGGCGCCACAGCGGCGCCGCGGAGGCCGGCCCCGCCCCCGGCGCCGCCCCCGCCGAGCCCGGGGAGTCTGCGTCCCCGTCCAGGAGGACCCACCAGAGGTCCAAATCCGACGCCGCCACGGCGAGCGGCGGGTCCGGCGCCGGCCTCCGACGCTCCGGGAGCAACCCGAAGGTGGAGGCGGTCCCCGAGGAGGTGAGTCCAGGCTCCGCCCACGCTCCGCCCGGCGCCGGGCGTGTCTCAGGGTGGTGTTCTGCGTGCGCCCGCAGCCGGACCGCCTCCGCCCCCAGAGGGACTTCGTCAAGTCGCTGCTCGCCATCGGGCGGCGCCTGGCCACGCTGCCCACCAAGGAGCAGAAGACGCAGCGCCTGGTCTCCGAGCTGGCGCTGCTCAACCACAAGCTGCCGGCGCGAGTCTGGCTGCCCACCGCCCGGCGCCAGCACCACGTCTGCAGGGTGCCGCACAGCCAGGCCGTCGTGCTCAACTCCAAGGACAAGGTGCGGGGGGGGGCTGGTCTCAGATCAGCTGGAACGCCTGCCTCCCCTGAAAGGTGAGCTAAACCCCGCCCCCCTCCAGGCGCCGTACATCATCTACGTGGAGGTTCTGGAGTGCGACAGCTTCGAGACGTCTCCGGTTCCTGCCCGGATCCCGGAGACCAGGATTCGCACGGCTCGCTCCGCCGAGAACCTGGACTGTGGCGCCGTGGCTAACGCTAATGCTAACGGTAATGCTAACGGCGGCGGCGGCATGACGGCGGAGCAGCGAGCCGGAAGTTTCTCCACCGTCCCAAACTACGACAACGACGACGAGGCCTGGGCCACCGACGACCTGGGACAGCTGCAGGTGGAGGTGAGGCGCCGCCGCCGCCGCCGCCGCCGCCGCGAGCCGCTCAGAGACAGACGGTGGTGTGTGTGTGTGTGTGTGTGTGTGTGTGTGTGTGTGTGTGTGTGTGCGCTCCAGGCCGAGGCTCAGACCAGCAGCAGTGATAACATCAGCCAGTTCTCGGTGGACAGCAGCACCAGCCTGGACAGCAGGGAGCCCGTCTTCATCGCCGCCGGAGACATCAGGTAAGCGTGACCTCCGGCAGAGCCTGGGGAGCCGGCCGCCGGTTTGAATCCCGTCCCGTGTTCCAGGCGCCGCCTGTCGGAGAGCCTGGCGCACACCCCCACCGCCTTCAGGAGGGACCCCGAGGACCCGTCCGCCGTCGCCCTCAAGGAGCCCTGGGAGGAGAAGGTCAGGTGGGTGTGGCCGAGCCGGGGCCCCGCCCCCATCCGCGGGGACGCCGTCGCCACGGTAACCGTCTCTGTGCCCAGGCGGATCCGGGAGACGTCTCCCTACGGCCACCTGTCCAACTGGAGGCTGCTGTCCGTCATCGTCAAGTGTGGAGACGACCTGCGGCAGGAGCTGCTGGCCTACCAGGTGCTGCGGCAGCTGCAGGTAGGGGGGGGCTGCCACGGTGGGGGGGGGGGGGCGGGGCACTGCCACTGCCACTGCCACTGCCACAGTGTAACGACCACGGAGGTCCCTACATGTTCCACCCAGCAGGGGTGATAATGTCCTGTGCTGTCGTCTTCATATGCTGGACTCGGGTCACTGTGGCTGTTTAATCTGGGGAACGGTTTTGTGATTGGAAACCGTGTCCGTCGTAATTATCAGGACATTGGTACCGGGGGCGGGGCTTGGTTTATTTAAGGAAGGCAGCGCACCTGCTGCGGGAGGAGAGTGACGTCACACGCCGTCCTGGAGCTCACCTGCCGGAGGAGCGAGGCCGTGGACGTTTTCCAGGGTGGATCTGCACCAGTGTGGAAATAACTTGCGGTTTTGGGATCTACTGGATTAAACCGACTTCCATCCACGGAGCCACCGGGCTGGAGAGGAGGAGCCTTGGCGACCTGCGGACTTAGAAGTGAACCGGGTGTGAGTAACCCACAACACCGGCCTCCCAGTCGGTCGCCTACAGGGACGTGCGCCTCGAACTGTGGGGGGATCGTAGGGCTATAAAGGACAGGACTTTCTTGAGCCCTTTCTGTTTATTTTCTGGACTTCCCGCGTTGCGCGGCGTTTTCGGTTTTGACTTATTAGGAGGAGCGCCCGAGTGGCGGGTTGCTGGTGTCCTGCTGGGAGGGGTTTTTGCCAGAATAAATGTGGGTTTCTGAAGTTTGTCATCTGCCAGTTAATCACCCCTGCTGGTTGGTGTTTCCCGCCCGTGACCTCTTTATGCGTGTGGCAAGATCGTCCTGGAAACGACGGGCGAATTGTTACAACGGGGGGAGTTGCCACTGCCACGGGGGGGGGGGCTGCCATTGCCACTGCCATGGGGGGGGCTGCCATTGCCACTGCCACGGGGGGGGCTGCCATTGCCACTGCCACGGGGGGGGCTGCCATTGCCACCGGGGGAGGGGGGAGGCTGCCGCTGCCACTGGGGGGGGAGCTGCACCTGCCACGGGGGGGGGGGGGCGGGGCGGTGGCGGTGGATGTGTTGCTTCATGAAGTCTGGCTGATGTCCTGCTGTGTCCTCCATCTGTCCCCTGTCCCCTGTCCTCTGTCCCCTGTCCGTCCTCAGTCCATCTGGCAGCAGGAGCGGGTTCCTCTGTGGATCAAGCCGTACGAGATCCTGGTCATGTCCTCGGACAGCGGGATGATCGAACCCGTCCTCAACGCCGTGTCTCTGCACCAGGTAGGCGTTGCCGGGCGGCGCCATCCTTGACGGCGCCATCCTTGACGGCGCCGGCGTTGACGGCGTGTTTGCGTCTCAGGTGAGGAAGCAGAGCCAGCTGGCGCTGCTGGACTACTTCCTGCAGGAACACGGCGGCTTCACCTCCGAGGAGTTCCTGACGGCGCAGAGGAACTTCGTCCAGAGCTGCGCCGGATACAGCCTGATCTGCTACCTGCTGCAGGTCAAGGACCGGTGAGACGGGGACGGGGGGGCGGGGGGGCGGGGGGACGGGCGTGCTGAGACAGAATGCGTCCCCCTCAGGCACAACGGGAACATCCTGCTGGACGCAGATGGACACATCATCCACATCGACTTCGGCTTCATCCTGTCCAGCTCGCCGCGGAACCTCGGCTTCGAGACGTCCGCCTTCAAGCTGACCTCCGAGTTCGTGGACGTGAGTCCCTGTCTGTCCCCCGCCCCGCTGTCTGTCCCCCGTCTGCCTGCCTCACGCGCCGTCTGTCCCCAGGTGATGGGGGGTCTGGACGGAGACATGTTCGTCTACTATAAGATGTTGATTCTTCAGGGTCTCATCGCCGCCAGGAAGCACATGGAGAAGGTTCTGCAGACGGTGGAGATCATGCAGCAAGGTGGAGCCCCGCCCCCTCCCCGTCCCCGCCCCTCCCCCTCTGATCCCGCTGACGTCCCGGTTGTGTCTCCAGGTTCTCAGCTGGCCTGCTTCCAGGGCTCGGGGACCATCCGGACCCTGAAGGACCGGTTCCACATGTCCCTGACGGAGGAGCAGCTGCAGCTGCGGGTGGAGCAGCTGGTGGACGGCTCCATCCGCTCCCTGACCACCAAGCTGTACGACTCCTTCCAGTACGTCACCAACGGCATCATGTGAGACCCCCACCCAGAACCCGGGACCTCCACCCAGACCTCCACCTGGACCCCCACCCAGAACCCAGGACCTCCACCCGGACCCCCACCCGGACCCCCACCCAGAACCCGGGACCTCCACCTGGAACCCAGGACCTCCACCCAGATCCCCACCCAGAACCTCCACCCAGAATCCTGGACCTCCACCCAGACCTCCACCTGGACCCCCACCCGGAACCCCACCCAGACCTCCACCTGGATCACCACCTGGACCCCCACCTTGACCTCCACCCGGACCCCCACCCCCACCCAGACCTCCATCCGAGACCACCCCTGACCACCGCCCGAGACCTCCACCCAGAGCCCCACCCGCACCAGGTCTACCGGATCAGATCTAGATTTGAGCGACCTTCTGCCAGACTGAACTCAGCGGAACCTGAAGCACCAGAACCAGAACCAGAACCAGAACCAGAACCAGAGCTGACGCTTTTATTTTTTTAATGAACTCAGAAGAAGTTCTGGATCTGTCAGACCAGGAAGTATCGGGTTTATTTTACCATGTAAAAGTTTCTGTCTCCGGCGGGTTGTCACGGCAACGCAGGGACGACGACAAGCACAACGTCAGGAGACGAAGACCAGGGTCCTTCGGGGTTCCTGCGGGACTCGAGGGACGACTCGTCTTTCTGCCGTTTGCTTCCATTGGACTGAATTCTGCTTCGTCTGCTAGCGCTAATGCTAACAGCTCCCGTCGCTGTCCACTTTGAGCCAAAATGGCCGCCCCGCTGTGGTCACGTGACTGTTCTCCACACCCCCTCTCCTGATTCTCGGCTACATTCCTGCAGCAGCACCAGCCAATCAGCTGACGCCAGGTGTCTGGAAGACGTGGACTGTAGGAGGACCGGTCAGTCAAGGTTCTGGATCCCGATCCACCAGAACAGGTGAAGAGGGAAGTTGGGTTTCAGCTCAGCGTTTGACGGGAGAACCGCACGATTCATATTTATTTAGAAGTAAAACTGCATGTTAGCTTAGCATGAAAAAGCTAACTGCAGGTGACATGCTAGCTTCTCCTGCTCTTCAAACTCGTATTTACACTAAAATCTGAAGTTCTATTTCAGAGTCATCATGCTAAGGCTAGCAGCTAACAGTAATCTGTTCCTGAAGTTCTATTTCAGTTCTCATGCTAATGCTAGCAGCTAACAGTCGTCTTCGGTTCATACATGTAGATATTTGTACAGTCTTTGCACTGTAGCTTCTGCTAGTTGTGTATTTAGCATAATGCTAAATATTTTTTCTGTCATGTTGAAACTTTCCATTGAAATTACTGTGTAATCTCTAAAAAGAACTATTTTTAAAATCCGTTAAGGTCATAGTGAGTTACACGACGAACCGCCCATCGCGTCTCCGTCAGGCTAACAGCTACAGAAATGTTTTTTTTAATGTAACTTGGGAATTTTCTCGACTCATTTAAAGTTTGAACTAATAATTAATTTTTACCACTTTATTAAATGAGCTGAGTCATGCTAACTGTTAACAACTGCTGCTTTTCATATTTATTTTTTAATCTTTAATTTTTGTTGAATTGTAACGTTTTTTTTGTGCAGTAGAAATGATTCCCACCTGTTGACGAACGTTTCTGTGCTAGTTGGCTAAAAATATCACTGCAGCTAGAGACGCTAATAAAGGTCTCAGCCGCTTCCTTTGTGATGTCTGTGTTAGCTGTTAGCACGACGGCCATAAATGGTCACAAACTCGCCAGAAGTTGAGGTGATGCTAACGAGCTAATACTGTATTAAACGACACGCCGCGCTGGAATACAGCTGCAGTTTGTCGATGTCACATGCTAATGCTAGTGCCTATACGTTTACAAAGGTGAAGCACAGAATTGATAAGTTAGCACGCTAGCCGTTAGCGTGCTGCTTCCTGTTGGGCTGTGACAAAGCTTTGGGGCCTTGAGGAAAACGGATCAATGCAACTGGACGGACGCCGCGTTCCGACTGCTGAAGTGCTTTTAACGGTGCGTGACGGCGTTGGCTAGCACCGCCGAAGGCCGCGTGAAGGTGTTAACTAGCACCGCCTGGCTAGCGCCGCCGAAAGCCGCGTGAAGGCGTTAACTAGCACCGCCTGGCTAGCACCGCCGAAGGCCGCGTGACAACATTGGCTAGCACCGCCACCTTGTTTCTTCCTCTGAAGTGTTTATTTCCTGTGAATCTGCTCCTCCTTTTATTTTGAAAGGAACTTTGACACTTCAATAAAAACTTTGTTTTTGGATCAAACTTTCTGCTGAATGAAGATTTTTCTTAAAAAGACTGAAAATTCAACTGCGAACCAGAACCCCCCCCGCCACACCAGCCCCCCCAGAACCCCACCTGTTGGTACCAACAGAGACAGAAAGACTGAATGACTCATTTGAATCATTAACATTTATTAATCAAAGCCCCGCCCCCCGCTCTGCCCCGCCCCCCGCTCTGCCCCGCCCCCCCCCCCGCTGCTCCTCAGTCCTGGACTAACAAGCCGGATCTTTCCGGGTCACTTCAGCATTAAGTCAGACCGGGATTTCGCAGACCCACACATCCTGGATCTGGACCGTCTGCTGGTCTACGGTGACGGACGCTGATCTGCAGGATTCTCATTGGTCCAGAGATGCTGCTAGCTCCGCCCCTTTGTGAACACTCAAAACGATGAGTACCTCAGAGTTCAGGACCAGAAATATGATGAGGGTTTTTCAGGACCAGGATCCAGATGCAGCTTTTGGAATCAAGGGTCTGGGGTCAGGACCAGGAGGATCTGGACCAGGACCAAGAGGGTCTGGACCAGAAGACCAAACTTCTCCCAGGTCGACGTGAGAAGCAGCGTTACTGCGTGTTACTGTGTGTGTGGCTGTGTGTTAGTGTGTGAGTGTGTGTGTGAGTGTGTGTGTGTGTGTGTGTGTGAGCAGGTTCAGTGTCACGCCAGTGATGAAGACGATGATGAAGGTCCTACAGCAGGACACAGTCTGAGTCTCTGTCTCTCCTCCTGCTGGGCTGTGACCCCTGACCTCTGACCTGTAGAAAAAAAAAAAAAAAAAAAAAAACGGCTCGTCTCGTCTGATTGTTGCATCCCTTGACCTTTGACCTTCAGTGTGCTGGCCGTGGTTACCTGATGTGCGGCTGGCCCCGCCCCCTGCTGCTGCTGGTACTCCTCCTGCTGCAGCTGTCGGGCCAACTCCAGGTCGCTGAGCGGCGCCGGGGCCCCGCCCCCGGCCCCGCCCCCGGCCTGCTGCAGGGACACCGCCACCAGGTAGTCCTGTGGGACACAGCGCCGCCGGTCAGTCAACACGCCACTGCGGTGGGCGGGGCCTCACCTGGTCGACCTGCCGCCGCGCACGGCGGTGGGCGGGGCCTCACCTGGTCGACCTGCCGCCGCGCACGGCGGTGGGCGGGGCCTCACCTGGTCGACCTGCCGCCGCTGCTGCTCCGGGCCGCCGGGCGGCGCCCGCTCCGCCGGGCGGCACAGCCGGAAGTCCGAGTCGCAGAAGTTCCCGTCGCCCTCCACGTTATGGAGGGACTCCCAGACCACGCCCCCCTCCTGCAGGAAGCCCTGGTCCGTCACCAGCAGGTACAGGTGGCCCTGAACGCACCGCCGTCGCCACGGCAACCACACCACAAACACCTCATCAGCTTCAGTCCATTCATTTAATGCGGAGTAGAACACACCGCCAAGCACACCGTGTGTGTGTGTGTGTGTGTGTGTGTGTGTGTGTGTGTACCTGGTGTTTGATCACGGTGCTGCAGTGTGTGTGTGTGTACCTGGTGTTTGATCATGGTGCTGCAGTGTGTGTGTGTGTGTGTGTGTGTGTCTGTGTGTGTGTACCTGGTGTTTGATCACGGTGTTGCAGTGTGTGTGTGTGTGTGTGTGTGTACCTGGTGTTTGATCACGGTGCTGCAGTGTGTGTGTGTGTGTGTGTGTGTGTACCTGGTGTTTGATCACGGTGCTGCAGTGTGTGTGTGTGTGTGTGTGTGTGTGTACCTGGTGTTTGATCACGGTGCTGCAGTGTGTGTGTGTGTGTGTGTGTGTGTGTGTGTGTGTGTGTGTACCTGGTGTTTGATCATGGTGCTGCAGTGTGTGTGTGTGTGTGTGTGTACCTGGTGTTTGATCACGGTGCTGCAGTGTGTGTGTGTGTGTGTGTGTGTACCTGGTGTTTGATCACGGTGCTGCAGTGTGTGTGTGTGTGTGTGTGTGTGTGTGTGTGTGTGTGTGTGTACCTGGTGTTTGATCACGGTGCTGCAGTGTGTGTGTGTGTGTGTGTGTACCTGGTGTTTGATCACGGTGCTGCAGTGTGTGTGTGTGTGTGTGTGTGTGTGTGTGTGTGTGTGTGTGTACCTGGTGTTTGATCACGGTGCTGCAGTGTGTGTGTGTGTGTGTGTGTGTGTGTGTGTGTGTGTGTGTGTGTGTGTGTGTGTACCTGGTGTTTGATCATGGTGCTGCAGTGTGTGTGTGTGTGTGTGTGTACCTGGTGTTTGATCACGGTGCTGCAGTGTGTGTGTGTGTGTGTGTACCTGGTGTTTGATCATGGTGCTGCAGTGTGTGTGTGTGTGTGTGTGTGTACCTGGTGTTTGATCACGGTGCTGCAGTGTGTGTGTGTGTGTGTGTGTGTACCTGGTGTTTGATCACGGTGCTGCAGTGTGTGTGTGTGTGTGTGTGTGTGTGTGTGTGTGTGTGTGTGTGTGTGTGTGTGTGTACCTGGTGTTTGATCACGGTGCTGCAGTGTGTGTGTGTGTGTGTGTGTGTGTGTGTGTGTGTGTGTGTGTGTGTACCTGGTGTTTGATCACGGTGCTGCAGTGTGTGTGTGTGTGTGTGTGTGTGTGTGTGTACCTGGTGTTTGATCATGGTGCTGAAGTGGTTGTTCCTGAAGAACACAGACAGTTCTCCCTCTCTGGCCGTCGAGTTCAGTTCACACAGTCCGTGATACGACAGCTGAGTGGCGGTGGCCTCCAGGAACTGCTCCGCCACCAGCCCTGCACACACACACACACAGACACAGACACACACACACACAGACACAGACACACACACACAGACACAGACACACACACACACACACACACAGACACACACACACACACACAGAACCTTTGATAAACAACAGAAACACGTCTGTAACTTCATCTCATCAGGCAGGCTGCTGGTCTCAGTGAGGCCCCTCCCCCTGAGGCCCCTCCCCCTGAGGCCCCTCCCCCTGAGGCCCCTCCCCCTGAGGCCCCTCCCCCCCGGTGGTACCTTCGCTGACTCGGCTGCTGTCTGCTGAGTGTTTGAAGTCGATGATTTTCTCCACCAGCTGGTTGTAGCTCAGCTTCCCCACAGCGGCCACCATCTCTGGACTCTGAACACACACACACACACACACACACACACACACACACACACACACACAAACACAAACACACACGTTTAGACTTCTATAGTTGTGAGGACACTCAATGACATCATGCATTGCCTCGCCCCTCACCCTCCTCTTCACCCTCAGAATGCTGTCAGGAAGTGAAGACCTGCTAGAATGTCCTCAGTCTGTTTAAAACTCATTCTGGTTCTTGTGTGTGTGTGTGTGTGTGTGTGTGTGTGTGTGTGTGTGTGTGTGTGTGTGTGTGTGTGTGTGTGTGTGTGTGTGTGTACCTGGGGGTCCACCAGCCAGCCGTGGTACAGTGGGATGTCCAGCAGGTCGAACACGATGCACTCCGGTGTGTACTCGAAGTGCGACACTCCGGTGAAGCGCACGTTGACGTCCAGGCCGGTGGACAGTTTAGGGAGGACCAGCATGACGTCACTCATGTTCTGGAACACAGGCAGCAGAGGTGTGTGTGTGTGTGTGTGTGTGTGTGTGTGTGTGTGTGTGTGTACCTGCTGAAAGTTCAGCTCCATGCTGTCAGTCTTCTCTCTGGGTGTAACAGACAACACACACTCCCCTACACAACACACACACGCACACACACACACACACACACACACACACACACACACACACACACACACACACACACACACACACACACACACACACACACAGTCAGCTGTCAGTGATGTCAGACACCGTTGATCATGTGACCTGTGAGGTCAGAGGTCAGGTGTGTCGTACCCAGATGAGCCATCAGGTCCTCCGTGGTCACGACCTCCGTCTGAGCAGGAAGGTTCGCCTGGAACACACACGTTCACGTTCACGTTTACGTGTGTGTGTGTGTGTGTGTGTGTGTGTGTGTGTGTGTGTGTGTGTGTGTGTGTGAGTGTGTGTGTGTGTGTGTGTGTGTACCTTCCAGCGCAGGAACAGAGTGTTCATGATGGCCAGCAGTGGACAGGGTCCGTTCTGGCTCTGGGTGATGACGGGCGTCTTCTTGTCCTTCCAGGTGATCCACTTCACCAGGTAGTAGGCCGGCTGGGGGGGCCCCGGGTCCGGGGGGGCCGGCTGGGGGGGCCCCGGGTCCGGGGGGGCCGGCTGGGGGGGCCCCGGGTCCGGGGGGGCCGGGGCCGACACCGCAGCGCCCCCTGTGGACAGGAGGACAGTCAGAGAGGGATGGAGCAGGCAGCAGCAGCCTGAACCAGAGGAGGCACACTTCAGCATGACACACACACACACACACACACACACACACACACACACACACACACACACACACACACACACACACACACACACACACACACACACACACACACACACACACACACCTGCTGTCTGCTCCTCCTTCAGCCCCCCAGCAGGGGGCGGGCAGGACGGGGAGGGCTCGTCCTCGCCCGTCTCCAGCGGGGGCGTGTCCTCCGGGTCCAGACCTGCAGAGACAGACCCGGGACAGCGGACTGCTCAGTGGGAGGGGCCTCTCTGAAGTCGAGGTGTGTGTGTGTGTGTGTGTGTGTGTGTGTGTGTCACCTGATCCTGCCCTCTGCTGCGGTTCTTCTTCTGTGGTGGCTGAGGGACTGGAGGACTCGGGGGGAGTGGGCGTGGCCTCCCGGTCCTCATCTCGGGGGACTCCGGCGCCGCCGTTGAGGCTGTGGTCCTCGGCTCGGGGGTCCGAGCCCCCCGTTGTCGTGGTTACGATGGGCTCTTTGGGCGGGTCCTTGGCGCAGAGGGGCGGAGCCTCCTCGAGGACGTCAGCCGGCGCCGAGCCGGACTCCGCCATGATGAGGCGACGGACGGCGGGACGCGGCGGCTCGACGGGACGTCCGGTCAGCACACGTCAATGAGGACATCCAACATGGCCGCCCTCCACCGCCTGCCGCAGGAATGACGCAACAAACGCACCTCTATCTGAGAGCGACCATGACGCGCTGTCCAGCGTCCTCCAGTCCGTCCAGTCAGACCTGAGCAGGGACGAGACGAGGACACCAACAGGTCATCGCCATGGAGACAAGACCACCGCCCGTGAACAACCCCAAGAACCACCGCCCGTCAACACCCCAAGAACCACCGCCCGTCAACACCCCAAGAACCACCGCCCGTCAACACCCCAAGAACCACCGCCCATCAACACCCCAAGAACCACCGCCCGTCAACACCCCAAGAACCACCGCCCGTCAACACCCCAAGAACCACCGCCCGTCAACACCCCAAGAACCACCGCCTGTCAACACCGTAAAAATCTTCACACTTGCTGTAAACACTGAATTGACTGAAGTCTGAAGAATCCTCTCTCTCTCCCAAACGCAAAGACCTGGAGGACACCCAGATACCCGACCGGGACCGGACCGGGCACCGTCACCGGACCTGGAACCACACCCGGATCCGCCACCGGGACCGGACCGGGCTCAGACACCCGGACTGAACCTCCGCGATCACGCGCCTCCCCACGCTGCTTACCGACACCGGGCGCGTGTCCACCGTCCGCGCTGTCACCAACATGCTAGCGGTTTAGCTGTTTACATTCCTGTACACAGGCCCCGCCCCGGGAACAGGCTACGTCACATCCGGTGAACTTTAAAAGGCTGCCATTAGCCTCCAGAGCTGTGAACGCAGAGCCAAAGTTGAGAAACGGTCCCGAAAAGAGAAACGGTACCGCGAACACCCGCACCGCAGGGCGCACAGAACACGCACACTGCGCACAGCGGGCGGGGGGACGCGCGGCGTCCACACAGTTAGCCTCCGTGCTAGCCTCCGTGCTAGCTCGGGCTAACAGAACATTGTGTTCACTGATGACGAAGCAAAACTCCGCGATGAAAGCGGAGGATTTCAGGAGAAACGAAGCGTCGTGTCTGAAAGAGAACATCGTCCTTCCTTCCGGTCTCCACGCCGCTCTGGACCGCGGACCGGTTCGGCTGTGAAGTCCCGTCCAAAGCACACATCCCCTCAGTATTCACTCAACTTTTCGGCAGCTTTCCGGAGTTGACATTCAGATTCCTCCCACGTTCCAGAAACACCGTGAAAACTCGACCGGACAGTGATATCAGTGAATTCTGATGATGTCGATGATTTATTTACCTCCGCTGATCCTTTTAAAGCCGTTAAAAGTGTTTAAAGTGTTCCGGTCAGCACAGCAACACGGATTTACCTCCCACATCGCCGGGTCGTTACATTTAAGCAGCCTGGCAGCCGGGGTGGGCGGAGCTCTCTCCGTTCTGGGTAATAAACAGGTGACAGTCGTCTGACTCCGCCGTCAGTGTGACGACAGCTCCGCCATACGGACGCACCTGGACGGACACCGGGTTCGATTCTGTTTGAATGCAGTGCCCGCCCTTCCGGGACGTACGGATGGACGAAGCGCTTGATTTCTGCAGTGTTCGGTTGAGGAACGAGGAAGCGGCTCGCGGTTTGTCGTGGTGTCTCTTGGCTGTGGACAGGACCGGGACGGGACCGGGACCGGGACGGTGCGCCCTGTCAGAGGACCGGACCTGGAGTCCGGTGTTTCAGGACAGCAAACCTGTGGTCTGGGCCCCCGTTAGGGGGACGCTGAGGGTCACAGGGGAGACTTTGTCCTCTTTGACGATGTTTTTATGTGATAAATATAAAATATAAAATCTTCTTGGTAAAATAAATGTCGGGTTTGGACTCACTGTTATGTTTCAGGTCTGTTTGTTAATCAGCCTGCTGTGAAGTGTGTGTGTGTGTGTGTGTGTGTGTGTGTGTGTGAGACGGCTGCTCGAACGGCTCCACTCCGTTCACTCTGCTCTCTCTCTCTCTCCCTCTCTCTCTCCCCCTCTCTCTCTCTCTCTCTCCCTCTCTCTCAATCAATCAATCAATCAATCAATTTATTTTTGTATAGCCCAGTATCACAACAACAGTTGCCTCAGAGGGCTTCAAGATGTTACATTTGTCGGTAAAAGTAAAAACAGTGAATAAGCATAATGGTAATATGTCAATATTTACAGTAACGAGACAGAACGAAGCAACCACCGCCTTCGACCCTCACATCCGGCAAGAAAAAACTCCAAAAACCCAGTGGGAAAAGAAGAAATCTTGGGGAGAACCACAGTATGGAGGGATCCCTCTCCCAGGGACGGACAGCTTTGGCAACAGCGAGCATGAGACAATAAGAAGTAAAGCCTAGGACAATGTTGAGGACAGTTCGTTGGACGGTCCAGCACAAGAACCACGGATCCCAGCAGTAGAACCGCAGCCAGTCCACGGGCAGGACCGACAGGGGTGTCCTCCCGGTCCGGACGGAGCTTGTTCATAGGCCTTCGTAATAGTGGAGTCAGCAACTGAAACTGGAGAAGACTCCCCCTCGAAGGGGGGGACAGCAGGGGAAAAGCAATGAACGGACGAAAGGGAATAACATTCAGACATTAGAGGACAGGGCTCAGTGCACCGTACTTCCCACAGCATTCTAGCTCCTGGGGCAGCTTTGTGGATACTTAACTGTTTAAACTAGTATTTAGTTAGTATAGTTTAGTTTAGTTTAATTTAGTTTGGTTTAGTTTAATTTTGTTTAGTGTAATTTGGTTTGGTTTAGTTTAATTTAATTTAGTTTAGTTTAGTTTGGTTTGGTTTAGTTTGGTTTAGTTTGGTTTACTGTAGTTTGGTTTACTGTAGTTTGGTTTGGTTTACTTTAGTTTGGTTTGTTTTAGTTTAGTTTAGTTTAGTTTAGTTTGGTTTACTGTAGTTTGGTTTGGTTTGTTTTAGTTTAGTTTAGTTTAATTTAGTTTAGTTTGGTTTACTTTAGTTTGGTTTGGTTTGTTTTAGTTTAGTTTAGTTTAGTTTAGTTTAGTTTAGTTTAGTTTAGTTTAGTTTAGAATCCCTAGCTGACCTGATCATAGGCTGCATCGAAGAGAAACGTCTTGAGCCTAACCTTAAATGTGGAGACTGTGTCTGCCTCTTTGACACCACTTGGAAGCTGGTTCCATAAAAATGGTGCCTGATAGCTAAAGGCTCTTCCACCTAGTGTCCATTTAGAGACTCTAGGAGTCACCAGTAACCCTGCATTTTGAGAGCGAAGTGCTCTGATTGGTTGATAAGGCGTTAAAGCATCTTGGAGATAGGTTGGAGCCATCCCATTTAGGATTTTGTAAGTGAGGAGAAGGATTTTAAATCTAACTCTAAACTCGACTGGAAGCCAGTGAAGAGATTTTAGAACGGGAGTAATGTGTTCACGTCTTCTAGTTCCAGTTAATAATCTGGCGGCTGCATTTTGAACCAACTGGAAGTTTTTTAATACACTTTTGGGCAGGCTGCGAGAAGGGAGTTGCAGTAGTCCAGTCTAGTAGAAACAAATGCATGGATGAGTTTTTCTGCATTGCTTCTAGGTAGAATGTTTCTTATTTTAGCTATGTTGCGCAAGTGGAAATATGCTGTTTTACAAGCCAGGTTGATGTGTGCTTTAAATGAGATATCCTGATCAAATAAGACCCCGAGGTTCCTGACAGTAGAGGAGGAGGATACACTGACGTTATCTAAGGTGATAATCTGTTCAGATAGACACTCTCTCAGTTTATGGGGGCCTAGTATAATGACCTCTGTTTTGCCAGGATTCAGACGGAGATAGTTCGGAGTCATCCAGGTTTTAATTTCTCTGATACAGTCACTGAGTCTGTCTATTTGATTAGTTTGATCAGGTTTCATAGATAAATACAGTTGTGTGTCATCTGCATAGCAATGAAAATTGATATCGTGACTTCTAATTATGTTCCCTAAAGGAAGCATATATAACAGAAATAAAATTGGCCCGAGCACGGACCCTTGAGGAACCCCATAACTGACCTGGGAGCACGGTGAGGACTGTTGGTTAACGTGAACAAATTGGTACCTATTAGATAAATAGGATTTGAACCAGCAGAGGGCTTTTCCTCTGATGCCAACCTCACATTCTAACCTCTGCAGGAGAATATTGTGGTCGATTGTATCAAAAGCTGCACTGAGGTCTAGGAGAACCAGGATTGAGACTAGACCTGCGTCAGCCGCCAACAGCAAGTCATTAGTGACTTTAACTAACGCAGTCTCAGTGCTGTGATAAGCTCTATATCCTGACTGAAGTTTCTCAAATAAACTATTGTCCTGTAGGTGGCGGCAAAGCTGTTTAACCACAACTTTTTCCAGGACTTTTGAAATAAAAGGCAGATTTGATATCGGTCTGTAGTTAGCTAGAATATCAGGATCGAGATTAGGTTTTTTCAGCAGTGGTTTGATTACTGCGAATTTAAATGACTGTGGCACATAGCCATTTTCTAGAGAGGTATTTATTATAGTTATGATCGTATTTAAGATAACTGGAAGAATATCTTTGAAAAGCTTAGTTGGAATTGGATCTAGGAGACAGGTTGAGGTTTTAGAAGACATTACAATTGAAGTAATCTCAGCCCCATTTACTAATGAGAAACTATCTAGTATTTCAGGTATTTCAGGTGGAGGCAGTGGCTGGATTCCCTGAGCTTGATCTGAGGAAAGCGCTTCACTGATTTTACCTCTAATGGTTATGATTTTACCATTAAAGAATTTAAGAAAGTCATGGCAGTTTAAAGATTCTGGGATTACTGGTTCCACTACAGTATGACTGGTTGTCAGTCTGGCTACAGTGTTGAACAGAAACCGAGGGTTATTTTTGTTTATTTCTATTAAACGAGAGTAATATAATGTCTTGGCTTTAAAAAGAATTTGTTTATAGCTTAGCAAGCTACATTTCCAGGCCTTCAGAGATTGTTCTGATTTAGATTTACGCCACAGTCTTTCTAATTGCCGAGTTTTTTGTTTGAGAACACGGGTTTCAGAATTAAACCATGGAGCAACGCGCCTGGGTCGATTGGTTTTCAGCTGCAACGGGGCCACTACGTCAAGGGCAGATTTTAGTGAGTGCATAGCACTGTCAACAAACTGATCACTATTATCACCACTGGTCAATAAGCTCATTTCTGTGAGTTCACAAGATAATGCAGCAAATGCAGGCTGGATCAATTCTTTGTACCGAGCCACAGATTTTTCAGATAATGTCCGTATCAGCTGAATTTTATCTTTTTGAGCAGAGTAGTCTTCAATCAAAACCTGAAAAGTAATTAAAAAATGGTCTGAGAGAATAGGGTTCTGAGGGAGAACATTTAGGTCACTGACTTCTATCCCATATGTTAAGACCAGATCCAGGGTGTGCTTGTGACTATGAGTGGATTCATCAACATTTTGAGTGAAACCGATACTATCTAATACTGCAATAAACGCATTACTCAAACTATCACCAGAATCATCCACATGGATGTTAAAGTCACCTATTATAAGGATCTTGTTATGAGTCAATACTATATTGCTTAAAAACTCTGAGAACTCAGTTAAAAAGTCAGAGTAAGGACCAGGAGGTCGATACACAATAATTAATAGCACAGCTTTTTGATTCTTCCAATTTGGACAAGTAAGCGTTAGTATTAAGCTTTCAAAAGAGTTGAATTTAACATTAGTTTTGGGTTTAAGAAGAAGACTGGAGTGGGAAATCACTGCCACACCTCCACCTCGACCTGTTGATCTAGCTGTTTGGAAATTAACATAGGTTGGAGGGGTACATTCATTGAGCCTCACATAATCATCTTGCTGGAGCCAAGTTTCTGTTAGAGCAAGGAGATCAATGTTATTGTCACCGATAAGGTCATTCACTAACAGAGATTTAGTGGAGATTGCTCTAATGTTTAGTAGACCACATTTTATGTATTTCCTACTGGAAAAGTTATTTTGTCTCGTACAGGTGTTAAGCTTTTTACCCATTGACTTTTTTTTAATGCTTTGAGCACTTTGGACAGACTCAGTCTCTGTTAGCCTAGGTAAACCTCCATGCTTGACTTGTAAAAATCCGGGAGCAGGATTAGTGACGAGATCAACAAGATCAACAGAGGAGCGTTCTACACGACTGCTCTGCGCCCGGGGCTCATAGCTGGATTGTCAATTTAGAGTTCGAAGCCGATCAGCCATATTGTGAGCTAAAAGGGCTGCACCATCCAAAGTTGGGTGGATGCCGTCCCTGCGGATGAGCCCAGGCTTTCCCCAGAAGGTGCGCCAGTTGTTTAGAAAAATAACTCCGTTTTCCTCACTCCATCTGGACAACCAGCGATTGAATGATGAAAGTCGGCTATACATTTCATCATTGACCAAATTGGGCAGGGGACCAGAGAATATTACGGCATCAGACATCGACTTAGCCAATTCACACACCGAGGCTACTTGTAATTTGAGCACCTCTGATTGTCTCCGCCGGGCATCATTACCGCCTGCGTGAATCACGACTCGACGGAATCTCCTACCTTCCTGTTTTAAAAGCCTAAGGTTCCCCTCGATGTCCCCCACTCTGGCCCCCGGGTAACACCTAACCTTCACCGCTGGCAGCTTCACGTCTCTAACTATAGAGCTGCCAATCACCAGCGTGTCCAGTTCAGCCGGCGTGTCGTCGCTGAGGGGAGAGAACCTATTGCAGACGTGAAGCGGTTCTTGGAGTGCTACGTGGCGGTGCTTAGCACTAGCCTTCCTCTGGACTGTCACAAACCGGTCCTGGTCTTGTCCCGGCTGCTCGGGACACGCTGCGGGGCTAGGCTTGCTAACACTCCTCTCACTGCGGGAGCGAGCTGCGAGCCCTGCCGCTACCTCGCTGTAGCTAGCGCTGCCCTGCCCCTCACATCTGCGCAGCCGCTCCTCTAACTCGGTTACCCTGGCCTCCAGCGCTGTCAATACACTGCACTTTACGCAAATACCCCTATCGTCAAGGGAGGCAGGGTTCTGACTCAACATACGGCACACTGAGCAGGAAAGAAAAGAAGACAGAGGGGAGGACGCCATAGCGGTCCCGGCGGACCAAGCTAGTTAGCACGCTAAGCTAGTTAGCACGCCGGTGGCGCTAACGGCGGAGAAGAAATGTAATTCACGAGAGATCGCTTGGTCAATCGGGGGCGAAGTAACCCCGGGGGCGTAAATAACCCCGATTTTTGATTGCTTCGTGAATTAACAGTAATAGCAAGAGAGAGACAGCAAGCACTTCAGTCGCTCGCAAGCTTCAGCAAGCTTCACCAACACGGAAAACACTCACCGGAGTGACGTCAGCCGCTCAGGCCACCACAACCCACAGCATCTCCAGATGCTGTGGGTTGTGGGTTGTCTCTCTCCCCCTCTCTCTCTCTCTCTCTCTCTCTCTCTCTCTCTCTCTCTCTCGCTGCTGATGACGTCTCATTTCCATCATGCATTGCATGTCTGTCACATGGTCTTCCCTGCTCTGATAAGAACCCCCCTTGGAAGACCTGCTGTCCAGGTCGTCTCCACGGCAACGACCGTCTGCTACCGCGACACAAGACTGGACACCAAGGAGAAGACAGAAACCGCCCCCCTCCCACCGAGGGACAGTGGTGCTGTCTGTCTCGTGTCTCGTGTCTCGTGTCTCGTGTCTCGTGTCTGTCTGTGTGCAGGTCTGGTTTTCTGGTCTCACTTCTGATCATGTTTGAGCAGCTGTTCAGAATAATCATGACTCTGAGACAGGAAAGGACACAGGTCAGGGGTCAAGGGTCAGGTTGTCTTTATTTCCTGCTGCTTCCTCCCAGGACTCCTCTGGTTTCACCTGTGATCATGATCATGATGATGATGATGATGATGATGATGATCATGTGGACCGTGACAGAACCCTGAGGACAGAAGTCAGAAGACACAGCTGTTAGAGCCAGAGTGTGATGTGGACGTTTGACCAGCAGGTGGAGGAACGCCCCTCACTGTCTCCCTGCAGTGTCCTGTGGTGTCCCCCTGTGGTGTCCCCCTGTGGTGTCCCCTGTGGTGTCTCCCTGTGGTGTCCCCCTGTGGTGTCCCCTGTGGTGTCTCCCTGTGGTGTCCCCCTGTGGTGTCTCCCTGTGGTGTCCCCCTGTGGTGTCCCCCTGTGGTGTCCCCCTGTGGTGTCCCCCTGTGGTGTCTCCCTGTGGTGTCTCCCTGTGGTGTCCCCTGTGGTGTCTCCCTGTGGTGTCCCCCTGTGGTGTCCCCCTGTGGTGTCCCCTGTGGTGTCCCCTGTGGTGTCTCCCTGTGGTGTCCCCTGTGGTGTCTCCCTGTGGTGTCCCCCTGTGGTGTCCCCCTGTGGTGTCCCCTGTGGTGTCTCCCTGTGGTGTCCACTGTGGTGTCCCCTGTGGTGTCCCCTGTGGTGTCTCCCTGCCGTGTCCCTGCTGTCTCACCTGTCTGTCCATCGTAGACGTAGGGCTTCTCTGTGGGGAAACTCAGACACTCGGCTTGTTTCTTCATCAGCTGTTCTGCGGCTTGTCGTTCAGCTGGCGGCGTGTTGTTCTGATGGTGGCCCTCCTTCCCTGACACACACACACACACACACACACACACACACACACACACATAAATGATCCCATAGTCATATAGAGTGACAGGCCTGTAGAGTTTTGTGTGTGTGTGTGTGTGCGTCTCTCACTGTAGTTCATCAGGAAGCGGCCGTGCTCCGCCGTGTTGATGACCGCCAGCAGGCAGTCCTTACAGGTCAGGTAGAAGAGGATCTGATAGGTCTCGTTGTAGGGCCGCGGGACCCCGTTCAAGTCCATGTCTGGACACACACACACACACACACACACACACACACACACACACACACACACACACACACACACACACACACACGCAGGCAACAGAGCCTCGTTCATTTCGAGCTGCAGTTCCTGGTTGGTCCAGCAGGTGGCAGCAGCGCCCAGGAGGCTGCTGATGAGCTTCAGTGTGCGAGAGGAGGACACACACCTGGGTGTGTGTCAGGTGAGCGAGAGGGAGCCGTGTGGCCGGAGGTCCAGTGACCCAGTGTGTGTGTATGTGTGTGTGTGTGTGTGAGACAGTGTGTGTGAGAGTGAGTGTGTGTGAGTTTTATGTGTGTTTTATGTGTGTGTGTCTGTGTGTTTTATGTGTATGTGCGTGTGTGTATGTTTTATAAGTGTGTGTGTGTTTTATGAGTGTGTGTGTGCGTGTATTTGTGTCTGTGTGTGTGTGTTTTATGAGTGTGTGTGTGCGTGTGTGTAGGTTTTATATGAGTGTGTGTGTGTGTGTGTGTCTCTGTGTGTGTTTTATATGAGTGCGAGTGTGTGTGTGTGTGTGTGTTTTATGTGTATGTGTGAGTTTTATGTGTGTGTGTTTAATGTGAGTGTGAGTGTGTTTTGTGTGTGTGTGTGTGAGTGTGTGTTTATTTTATGTGTGTGTGTTTTGTGTGTGTGAGCTTTATGTGTGTGTATGTGTCTGTGTGTGTTTTATGTGTGTGTGTGTGTGTGTGTGTGTGTGTGTTTTGTGTGTTTGTGTGTGTATGTTTTGAGTGTGTATGCGTGTGTTTGTGTCTGTGTGTTTTGTGAGTGTGTGTGTGTACTGTGTATGTTTTATGAGTGTGTGTGCGTGCGTGTGTGTATGTTTTATATGAGTGTGTGTGTGCGTGTGTCTCTGTGTGTGTGTCTGTGTATTTTATGTGTGTGTGTGCGTGTGTGTGTGTGCGTGTGTGTGTGTGTGTGTGTGAGCGTGTGAGCGTTCTCGTATTTCTATCCTTGTTGGGGCCAAATGTCCCCACAAGGATAGCAAAACGTGGAACGACGTGCCTTGTGGGACCTTTTTCCGGTCCTAAGTAGGAGAAACAGTGTTTTCTTGACCATGTTGTTGTTACTGAAAAAAGTAAAAGTGCAAAAACATTTCTTTAGGGTTAGGCTTTGTTGTGGTGTGGGTTAGGGTTAGGGTAAGGGTCAGGGTTAGGGGCTAGACATGAATGGGAGTCAATGGACGGTCCCCACAAGGATAGAAATACAAGACTGTGTGTGTTTGTGTGTGTGTGTGTGTGTGTGTGTGTGTGTGTGTGTGTGTGTGTGTGTGTGTGTGTCTCGCCTGTGCCGGTGCTCTGCAGGGTCAGCAGGTCAGAGTCTGGCTCCACGGTGGCGTTGATGTTGACCGTGATGCAGATCGAGTGATCATGTCTGGAAGAGACAGAGGTTACACACACACACACACACACACACACACAAACACACACACACACACACACACACACACACACACACACACACACACACACACACTCTTACTTGTAGAGGTTCCTCTCGTGGAACCGGACCGTCCTGTCGGGCAGAACCGTCCACTCCACGTGTAGCGTGGCCGCGCCGTCCAGAACCTCCTGTCCGGCCGGGCTGTCGGCCACGCCCCAGACGGAGATCCAGTGACCCGCGATCTGCAGGAGAACCAGAACCAGAACCAGGTCAGACCAGAGGGGCTGCAGGGTCCGGGTCTGGACCAGAGCAGCTCCCGGGTCCAGGTCTGGACCAGAGCAGCTCCCGGGTCCAGGTCTGGACCAGAGCAGCTCCCGGGTCCAGGTCTGGACCAGAGCAGCTCCCGGGTCCAGGTCTGGACCAGAGCAGCTCCCGGGTCCAGGTCTGGACCAGAGCAGCTCCCGGGTCCAGGTCTGGATTTGTTGAAACCGTCACAGAGTTTGAACTCAGACATTCTGGCTGTGAGGCGAGAGACAAACCACTGCACCAAATCAACCCACACTGGCAGTGAGGGAGGAGCGGCAGGTGGAGGCGGCGGATCGGGTGGAGGTATTGGAGGGGGTGGATCGGGTGGAGGCGGCGGATCGGGTGGAGGCGGGTGGAGGCGGCTCACCTTGTCCAGCTCGGCGGTCGGCAGCCGTTTGGTCAGAGCTTCACACTGGTCCGGCGCGGCGGTGGAGACCCCCACCCCCAGCAGCAGCAGCAGCACCACCCGTCTCACTGCAGCCGTCATCCTGCTCCGACACGCAAATCAAACGCACCTCGGTGAGTCTGCCGGCCTCAGGGCCCGGTTTATATGGGACTGGCCCGGACCCCCCCGGGGCCCCAAGGGTCCAAAGAGTGTGTGTGCTGCGTGACTGAGCGCTTGTTTACCTGCACCGAGCGGGCCAGCGGTCAGCTGATTCCAGGAAGGTCTCTGAAGCCCCGCCCCCCGCCACCGCCGCCCCAGGACGCCGTCCGGCTGAGGACAAAAGTCCAGGACCGCCGGAGTTGGCCAAGTCCTGACCCTGGACTTCAGTCCGGACACCATGACTGGACGATTCAGAGAACCAGCAGGTCCTGGTCTGACCGCCCCGGATCGATCTGGACCAATGAAAACCCCGCCCCCCACAGCTCCCGGTCCATCAGGGAGCCAATCAGGGAACGGACTCCGGCCTGGAGAGCCTGAAGACCGTTAGCACTATCAGGAAGTTTAGTGTGTGTGCGTGTGTGTGTGTTCTTGTATTTCTATCCTTGTTGGGGCCAAATGTCCCCACAAGGATAGCAAAACGTGGAACGACGTGCCTTGTGGGGGTTTACAGTCAAGTCGGCACCACTCCAAGTCGGCCCCGGCCAACTCGGCACCGCCCCGGGATACAGTCAACTCGGCATCAAGCCAAGTCGGCATCAAGCTAAGTCGGCATCAAGCCAAGTCGGCCTCGCGGGCGGGGGGGGGGCTCTCGAGTGGCCGAGTTGGTCGGTGCGGACTTGACTGTAAGCTGCTTACCAACTCGGCCAAAAGCGTCTTTCTTTCTTTTTTAATCACGATGGTGGATAATGTACCTGGAGCTTCATGTTTGACGTCCGAGTAGCTTAGCTACAAGCGCGCAGCGCTTAGCGGCTGTCTGGTCATGTGACCGGTCCCAAGGCATTCTGGGAATCGTAGTGCAGCGATGCCGGCTGCGCCGCGACGATTTGCAGTTTTTTTCGTGCCGGCAGCGCCGCTTCTCCTCACGTAGCAGGCAGGGGACTGGAGGACAAACTGTGTGGTGACTGACAGGCTAGAGGTGGAGAATGGACCTGGAGCTTCATGGTTGACGTCCTGTTTGAACCGAGTAGCTTAGCTACGAGCGCACAGCGCGAGCGGCTGTCTGGTCATGTGACCAGATCATGTGACCGGCATGTGATCCGCGAACGCCGCCTGATCAAACCAGTCGCCTGCATTATAATTTTATTGTAATGTTCTCCACCCCTGAAGTTTGGTCAGCCAGTACAATTAGATGAAATGTATATAATATTTTACCGGAGGGCTACGTTTATGAGCTTATGAACACCAAGAAACCACATGAACAGCTTAACATGTACTACTGGTAATCGTTTGATATTACAGTCCCAGTTGCTATTACTGTTGACGCACACTAGATGGCGGGCAAACAACATTTACAACAAAATACATGCTTTTGCAAATGACAATGTTTGTTAAAGAAAAGAATAATGACTGATAAACTAACAATGTTGATCAGAAATGAACAAATCAGCATAAGCATAATGCAATACAGGTATTATGTTGTGGTTGGGATGAAATAAAACAAGTATGATCGAGTTCGTCATGCAGCTTCGGTCTTCCTAGGTTTCCACTGATTGGGTAAAAATAAATTAACTGTACTGGCTGACCAAACTTCGGGGGTGGAGAACATTACAATAAAATTATAATGCAGGCGACTGGTTTGATCAGGCGGCGTTCGCGGATCACATGCCGGTCACATGATCTGGTCACATGACCAGACAGCCGCTCGCGCTGTGCGCTCGTAGCTAAGCTACTCGGTTCAAACAGGACGTCAACCATGAAGCTCCAGGTCCATTCTCCACCTCTAACCTGTCAGTCACCATAACCACACAGTTTGTCCTCCAGTCCCCTGCCTGCTATGTGAGGAGAAGCGGCGCTGCCGGCACGAAAAAAACTGCAAATCGTCGCGGCGCAGCCGGCATCGCTGCACTACGATTCCCAGAATGCCTTGGGACCGGTCACATGACCAGACAGCCGCTAAGCGCTGCGCGCTTGTAGCTAAAAGCTACTCGGACGTCAAACATGAAGCTCCCAGGTACATTATCCACCATCGTGATTAAAAAAGAAAGAAAGACGCTTTTGGCCGAGTTGGTAAGCAGCTTACAGTCAAGTCCGCACCGACCAACTCGGCCACTCGAGAGCCCCCCCGCCCGCGAGGCCGACTTGGCTTGATGCCGACTTAGCTTGATGCCGACTTGGCTTGATGCCGAGTTGACTGTATCCCGGGGCGGTGCCGAGTTGGCCGGGGCCGACTTGGAGTGGTGCCGACCGGACTGTATCCCCCTTGTGGGGACCTTTTTCCGGTCCTAAGTAGGAGAAACAGTGTTTTCTTGACCATGTTGTTGTTACTGAAAAAAGTAAAAGTGCAAAAACATTTCTTTAGGGTTAGGCTTTGTTGTGGTGTGGGTTAGGTATGATATAATAAAGAAGAAAAGCACGGGCAACAGAAACTACTTATTGGACGCAACCAAGGGCCGAGGGAGGTTTTACTGACATAGATAAAAACCCAAGACATAAGAGTGAGTTAAAGTGTAAAAGCATGAGAAGCATCCTTAATTGTAATAAAATTGTTTATTGAATACTTGCCAATAAATGAATAAATACCAGTTAAAATATAAATAAATAATTCAAAATCATCCTGAAAACCTCCAGGGGGCAGGAGAATGCTCCTTCATATCCCCTCCAAGGAAATGAGTAGAGAATATTGACTCTGTGTCTCTAACATTTCTTTAGGGTTAGGCTTTGTTGTGGTGTGGGTTAGGGTTAGGGTAAGGGTCAGGGTTAGGGGCTAGACATGAATGGGAGTCAATGGAAGGTCCCCACAAGGATAGAAATACAAGACTGTGCGTGTGTGTGTGTGTGTGTGTGTGTGTGTGTGTGTGTTCCCTCCATATTCACTGATTCACTGTGAGCTCTGAGCTGAGACCAGAGAGGACAGTCAGCAGGTGTTTGTGTTGCCATGGAGACCAGCTGCTCTCAGCGGTGTGTGTGTTGCCATGGAGACCAGCTGCTCTCAGCGGTGTGTGTTGCCATGGAGACCAGCTGCTCTCAGCGGTGTGTGTTGCCATGGAGACCAGCTGCTCTCAGCAGCCATGACAGTGACTCAGTGTGTTTGGTTGAAGAACTGTGGCTCCTCCAGAACCCAGAGGTGAAACAGAACAATCTTTTCTTCCACCGAGCGTCAGAGGCCGTTCATGGATTCATCCTGAGGCTTCCTGTCTGTAGGATCATCCATTCATCCGTTCATCAGGTTGGACAGGTGTGTGAAGGTGTGGACTGAGGAGGAACTCTGTAAAGCTGTGCAGCAGAGGCAGAACGTTCTGCTGCCTCTGCAGAGAACCGGCTCTGGTCCGGCTCCGGTCCGGCTCTGGTCCGGCTCTGGTCCGGCTCCGGTCCGGCTCCGGTCCGTCTCCGGTCCGGCTCCGGTCCGGCTCCGGTCCGGCTCCGCTCTGGCTCTGGTCCGGCTCTGGTCCGGCTCCGGTCCGGCTCCGCTCTGGCTCTGGTCCGGCTCTGGTCCGGCTCTGGTCCGGCTCTGGTCCGGCTCTGGTCCGGCTCCGGTCCGGCTCCACTCTGGCTCTGGTCCGGCTCTGGTCCGGCTCCGGTCCGGCTCCGCTCTGGCTCTGGTCTGGCTCCGGTCTGGCTCCGGTCCGGCTCCAGCTCCAGCCAGTTCTGTGCTTGTGACGGGATTTTGTTCTATCAGTCCGGTTGTTCTGGTTTTACCGTGTGTTTCTCTGGAGACGGAGGTTCGAGCTGCTTCTGTTGGTGTTTGGACTGAAAGAGCCGCAGATCTGGCAACCTCCTCCAGGGGACAGTGCTGCGGTACTGGAACCGGGGGACTGAACCGGGGGACTGAGCTGGGGGCTGAACCGGGACTCCGTCCACTGACCCAGACCATGCGAGGCGTCACAGCAGCAGGATGAACACAGGACAGAAATGTCTGATGCTGTCTGACTGTGTCCTCTGCTGATGGAGCTGATTGGACAAAACACTCTACTGTCCTACTGTCTCTACTGTCCTACTGTCTCTACTGTCTGTACTGTCCTACTGTCTCTACTGTCCTACTGTCCTACTGTCTCTACTGTCCTACTGTCTCTACTGTCCTACTGTCCTACTGTCCTACTGTCTCTACTGTCCTACTGTCCTACTGTCCTACTGTCCTACTGTCCTACTGTCCCTACTGTCCTACTGTCCTACTGTCTCTACTGTCCTACTGTCTCTACTGTCCTACTGTCCTACTGTCTCTACTGTCCTACTGTCTCTACTGTCCTACTGTCTCTACTGTCCTACTGTCCTACTGTCCTACTGTCTCTACTGTCCTACTGTCTCTACTGTCCTACTGTCCTACTGTCCTACTGTCTCTACTGTCCTACTGTCCTACTGTCTCTACTGTCCTACTGTCTCTACTATCCTACTGTCTCTACTGTCCTACTGTCTCTACTGCTCTCAGAATCAGAATAAGAATCAGAATCAGAATTGAGCTTTGGAGCGTGATGTCACAAAAAAGGGGCGGAGCCATTTTTAATGTTGATCCGCCATTTTGAAGGGGTGCTACAAACGCACTGCTGTGCAAACCCATTAGAAGCTGGAAAAGTAATGACCGAATGGTTGGAAACTGCTGTGTTGCTGGTTGTAAGGCTCCCTGGCCGACCGCAGGGCAGGAAGTGAGAGAATGGGCTGTCTGTTCTTGGTTCTCCTGCTTGGAAGCACCGTATCATGTTACAGCTTGCCTGGATCGCTGCTGTTAGACTTGTGGACATAAAGTTCGATGTCATCCCAAGATATCTCTTGATATGTTCCACACATTTTCATTCTGGTAAGTTCTTGATATTGGTCATGAATAAATGACTCTGTCAGTTAAACAGCTACTCTAAGACCAGCACATGGCTAATTAATTATTCTAAACAAGCCCTCCTGCTGCCACTCCCCCTCCTGCAGTCAGACTGACATTTTAGTGAGTTTTTCATAATCATAGCATCACCGCTCAGGTGGAGGTAAATCAGGAGGAGCTCTTTGGAAGAATAAAAACTGGAATTAAAGGAGAATAGGAAAACGCTGTCTGGAGGAAGCTGCAGCAGCGATGAACAGCGTCGTCTGGACGAACGGACCGACTGAGGTCTGAACAGATTATCGATCCGTTAATTTAACCCTGATATTGCAAATAATGAGGCAACTCACGTGACACAGCTCAGAGTTTTATTGTTTCGCTTCATTATGTCTCAGAGCCAGACAGCAGCACCGTGGCCAGGTCTGCTCCCCACAGCGGGACGGTCCCACCGAGACACACCCAGCACCGGACCGGTGCCGAGCAGGACACGGGACTGAACAGGACCCGGGACTGAACAGGACCCGGGACTCAGGCCACCGAGGGCGGCGCCTGCCACCCGCTGTCGGTACAGCTTAAATTAAAGAATAGAAGTCCTCATAAAATGTTTGACCAAACGTCCTCTGTCTGTATTTTATCTCCCTTTAGCTGATACGTTATTTTCTGGGCTGCTGGCTTCGCACCACTGAGTAAATTAATAATTTGCTAAACTTCAGAGTTTATTTACATTTCATAGCGGTTCTTCAGGTCCTGTCTCCTGGTCCAGCCAGTCCAGGCTCTGTTTCCACGTCGGCTCCTCTCGTGGCGCAGGCGCATCAACAGTAACTCTATCGGCCAGTGCAATATTGTGTAAAACTGCCAAAATAAAGTCCCATCTTTCCGGGGCTGATCATCAGTGTTTCCCCCGCTGGTCTGAAGCTGCTCCACAGCAGCAGCTGTGTGTCTTTGCGCTTTGTTAAAACAGCTCCTCTCCGTGGCAGGATGGACCAGCGGAGTTATTGAAAGTTAAAAATCCATCATTAATCCCACAAGAGGGGATATTACTAGATATTCTGTAAGGGCGTTATTTTATTTTTCATTCTTTAACTTTTTAATCTTGCTGATTATGTGCTGCTTCTGCTTTACGGCGTGTTTCAGATGTGCTTTATAATTGTTTTCACGCTCCGCCAGGTTTTTCCTGCACTACACCGTAAATCCACACTGACGCAAACTTGCTCCACGATGTCAGACCTGTCCCGAGATGTCGAGAGAACGAGGTATCCTAATTGTGCATCCAGACGCAATCGGTCGCGGTAGAATCTCTTTTCTTTTGCATTTTCCAAGTGTTGTCACAGTTTGTTTTGATTTCTCTACCCCTTCAAAATGGCGCCGTCGTCCCATAATGCATTGCGCGGTGACGTCGGTTCCAAAGCTCAATAGACTTTATTGTCATTGCACAGGGGGGTATGACGAGATTTTGTGGGTGCTCATGTAAAGCTACAATTCACCTCGATAAAAAGGTCAAAAAACAAAACAGAAGAAACAAAACAGAAAACACCCCAGGCATTTGGTGAAGACAAAACATACAAGGGCGAGTGTACGAGGGGGGACAGAGAGAGGTGGTCAGATTGTCCGAGGTGGGGGAGGGGGGTCGCCCTGTATGCGAGCTTAATATTGGAATAAACCTGGTTCAGAGTGTTTTCTCCCCTGGTTGCTCACTCGACCTCCTGGTGGAATGTGAGGAGTCCAATCTTGAGCTGTACTTTGTTGAATCCCCGGCAACGATATGTACGCCGTCTGGATTGTGCTGTTGTGAGATCATGAGCTGGAGCTGGCCGAGTGCCGTGCTAACGTTAGCATCGGGGGTGTATAGACCGCTCCTGTGGCAACTGGACGGGACGACGCTGCAGGACATGGCCTCTGGGTCCGGAGAGCAGTAGGCGTCCATCACTCTGCCGTCCCAGCACCAGTCCTCGTGCACATAAACACAGAGCCCCCCTCCCATGCTCCTACCGGAGGCTTCGGTCCGGTCGTGGCGGTGGACGGCGGCCTGCTAGCTGGACTGTAGCAGCGGGGATGTGCGGCGCAGCCAGGATTCGCTGATAATCAGAAGACAGAACTCACAGCTGTAGCGGTTGTAGGGGATCTGTGATCGTAGCTCATCCATCTTATTCTGGCGTTTGTCAGGAAGATGGAAGGAAACAGTGGTCTGTGCGGTGGTCTGTGTGGTGGTCTGTGCGGTGGTCTGTGTGGTGGTCTGTGCGGTGGTCTGTGCGGTGGTCTGTGTGGTGGTCTGTGCGGTGGTCTGTGCAGTGGTCTGTGTGGTGGTCTGTGTGGTTGTGCAGTGGTCTGTGCAGTGGTCTGTGCGGTAGTCTGTGTGGTCTGTGTGGTGGTCTGTGTGGTGGTCTGTGTGGTCTTTATGGTGGTCTGTGTGGTGGTCGGTGTGGTGGTCTGTGTGGTGGTCTGTGTGGTGGTCTGTGCAGTGGTCTGTGCAGTGGTCTGTGTGGTGGTCTGTGTGGTGGTCTGTGTGGTGGTCTGTGCAGTGGTCTGTGTGGTGGTCTGTGTGGTGGTCTGTGCAGTGGTCTGTGCAGTGGTCTGTGCGGTGGTCTGTGCGGTGGTCTGTGAGGTGGTCTGTGTGGTGGTCTGTGCGGTGGTCTGTGCGGTGGTCTGTGCGGTGGTCTGTGAGGTGGTCTGTGCGGTGGTCTGTGAGGTGGTCTGTGTGGTGGTCTGTGAGGTGGTCTGTGTGGTGGTCTGTGCGGTGGTCTGTGCGGTGGTCTGTGCGGTGGTCTGTGTGGTGGTCTCCTGAGTTGAGCTAGCAGGCCAGCCCGGCGTCCGTCTTTCTGCTTCCTCTCCGACACCTGCTGGTCCCGACAACAATCCCCGGGGTGCCGGCGGTCTCGCTGTCTCCAGTGGGACGTTGTGTGTCCGTGAGAAAGCGCTTGTAATATCCGTTGTAGTCCGAAGGCCGATGTCTATCAGGTCTTGGCGGCTGTATCAGTGGTGGCTGTGACACGGCTGTGTCCCAAAAAGAGTTAAAAAAAAAAACACAATATAAAAAGGTGCAAGAGTCGCTGGGAGCCTCGGGCCGCCGCCGCCGTCTCTCCTGTCCTCCTGTCTCTACAGCTCTACTGTCTCTACTGTCCTAGTGTCTCTACTGACTCTACACTCTCTTTTGTCTCTAATGCTTCGTTGTCTCTACTGTCTCTACTGTCTCTACTGTCCTAGTGTCTCTACTGACTCTACTGTCTCTACTGACACAAACGATCCTGCTTTTGATGTTTTGATGAAATGTGTGGATCTGAGAGGCGATGCTCCAGAGGACAAATCTCGTTTTCCTGCTGAGTCGCTCTCCTGGTTCATGTGACTCTTATGACCATATATGGACGTATACTGATGACATCATTCAGCTGAGAGCAGCTGCCAATCACACTCTGACCAATCAGTGACTGACGAGGACTTTCTCCGTCCTCCGTCTCATTTAGCATTTCAACTCTGATTTCTGGGAAGGAATATGGGACGCCGCTCTGCCGGGACGCTGCTCTGCCGGGACGTCGCTCTGCCGGGACGCCGCTCTGCCGGGACACCGCTCTGCCTAGTGGCGTCTCGGCAGGCGTCCCGTCCGGCCGAGACGCCTGCAGCGTCCATGTCTCTGGTGGTTTTGCTGCATGTTGGAAGGACTGTGATCATTGGTTTCTGCTGTCGGTTCCTGATGTCTGAGAATGCCGAGAGCGAGAACGGGCAGGACAGAGGACATCCTGTCAGCTGCTGACCAGCAAAGAAGAAAACACAGAGAGGAGACGACCCGGGTTCAGGTTCAGGTTCAGGGTGTCTTTATTTCATGAGGTCTCAGGTGGAACCCTCCTGGTTCCTCTCAGGACTCTGCAGGTTCCGCCTCCGGAGCAGATTTCTTATGGCAAAAATCTGAGGACAGAAAATCACGTTGAGACTGAAGAGGACACCCAGAGAGGACCAGTCCTCTGTCCTGACCGAGACCTGGACCCCTCTGGACTGTCTCCCTGCAGTGTCCTGCAGTGTCCTCTGTCTCCTACCTGACACTCCGTCGTAGACGTAGGCCTCCTCTGTGGGGAAATTCAGACACTCTGCATGTGTCTTCAGGAAGTCGTGGGCGGCTCGGTGCTCGTCCACGTCCTGATGGGCGCCGAACTTCCCTGAGAGACACACACACACACACACACACACACAGGTGGTCAGGCCCGGTCAGAGCCCAGGCTGGTGGTGTGTGTGTGTGTGTGTGTGTGTGTGTGTTACTGTAGCTCAGCAGGTAGCTTCCCGTCTCCTCCTTGTAGTTGAGCAGCAGTTTGTCGGCGCTGCTGTAGTAAACCTTCACCTCCCCTGGTTCCTGGTACTCCCGCTTAGATCCATCAGCCTCAATAGCTGAAACACACACACGCACACACACACACACACACACACACACACACACACACACACACACACACACACACACACACACATACACACACACACATACACACACACACACACACACACACATACACACACACACACACATACACACACACACACACACACACACACACACACACACACACACACACACACACACATACACACACACACACATACACACACAACTGAGGACAGGCTGCTGCAAAAGGTAGCATTGTAACAGTGTAGTGTAGTACTGTAGCTTTGTAGCTTTACAGTGTAGTACTGTAGCATTGTAGCATTGTAGCATTGTAGCTTTGTAGCGTTGTAGCATTGTAGCGTTGTAGCTTTGCAGCTGGACTCACTGATGTTGGTGGTGTGCAGCGTCAGCTGTTCGGCTGTAGAATTGACCGTCAGCCGGATGTCGAAGGAGATGCAGGACGAGACGTTGTTCCTGAAGGATGAGAGACGGCGTCAGTCCATCATGGTGGACTGTCTGTCCTCTCAGTCCATCTCCGGTCCTCCTCAATCACCCCTGTCCTCTCAGTCCTCTCAGTCTGTCCCTGTCCTCTTATTCCTCCCCATCCTCCCAGTCCTCCCCATCCTCTTGAGGAGGAGTATTCAGATTACACTGCAATTGTGGCATGTGTGAAGGGTAGGGATGAAAAGGAGTACAGGGAGCTCATCACGGGATTCACCACCTGGAGCAGGGACAATGGTCTTATTCTGAACACCTCGAAGACGAAGGAGATGATCATTGACTTTGGCAGGAAGCCTCTCATCAACCTGTCATCATCGACGGAGAGAGTATTGAGGTTGTTCACACCTATAAATACTTGGGTGTGCACCTTGACCACAGACTGGACTGGTCAGAGCAGCTCGGGCCCTGGATAAGAAAGGACAGAGCAGGCTGTTTTTCCTGAGGAGACTTAAGTCCTTTGACGTGTGTGGTGACATGCTGGACATTTTCTACCAGTCTGTTGTTGCAAGTGCTGTTTTCTTTGGGGTTGTCTGTTGGGGTAGCAGTATGACAAAAAGAGACAGCAATCGGCTGGACAGACTGATCAGGAGGTGTGTGTCTGTGATGGGGAGGAAGGTGGACTCTGCTGGAGCAGTCTTGGAGAGGAGGATGAGGCTCTAATGCAGAGTATCTTGAGGAACTCCAAACATCCACTGCAGGACACAGTTGCAGCTCAAAAAAGTGAGCGGAGTAACAGGCTGCTGTCATTGCGCTGCAGAACTGAGCGCTTCAAGAGGTCGTTCATCCCCTCAGCAATCAGGCTGTATAACAGATGTGCCTGAGCCAAACTAAGAACACTACGAGCACTTTTATTTATTGTACTGTTGTTATTTATTATTTGCATGTGAATGATTTGTGTGCTGCTGGACACCGGAATTTCTCCCTTGGGAGATTAATAAAGTTTTATCTATCTATCTATCTATCTTGATCCATCCCTGTCCTCACAGTCTGTCCCCGTCCCCCCGTCCTCCCAGTCTGTCCCTGTCCTCCCTGTCCTCTCAGTCCTTCCCATCCTCCCAGGCTGTCCTTGTCCTCCCCGTCCTCTCAGTCCTCCCCGTCCTCAGCTGGGGACCCGGGGACGGACAGGACTCACTGGTACAGGTTCCTCTCGTGGAACTGGACGGTCTGGTTGTCCCCCAGCAGCTGGATCTGGGCGTAGGAGGTGTTGGTGCCGCTCAGGATCTCCCTGGTCTTGTTGGTGTCGCCCACAGCCCAGACCAGGACCCAGTCCCCATAGATCTGCAGGGTCAGAGGTCACGCAGAGGTCAGACTGAGGTCAGAGCTGCAGCGGGAGGCGGGTGGAGGCGGCGGATCAGGTGGAGGTGGCTCACCTTGTCCAGCTCGGCGGTGGGCTGCCGTTTGTTCGCAGCTTCACACTGGTCCGGCACGGCAGTGGAGACCCCCACCCCCAGCAGCAGCAGCAGCACCACCCGTCTCATGTTAGCCGTCATCCTGCTCCAACACACAAATCAAAAGCACCTCGGTGAGTCTGCCGGCCTCAGGGCCCGGTTTATATGGGACTGACCCGGACCCCCCCGGGGCCCCGAGGGTCCAAAGAGTGTGTGTGCTGCGTGTCGGTCTGCCTGAGTCACTGTGTGGGTGTCTGTGTGTGTGTGTGTGTGTGTGTGTGTGTGTGTGTTTGTGTGTGTGTGTGTGTGTGTGTGTGTGTGTGTGTTGTTCGACCTTGGCTTTCTGCTGGCTCCTGCTGACTCAGCAGTTTGGGCTCAGGTTGATCTGAGGTGACTTTACCATATATGGTCGCTTCCTGTTACAGCTGAACGAGGATGAGGAGCTTCTCTGCAGGATGAAGGACCGACCCTGGTGCCTGGGCGCTGTCCCCTTCCATTGGGGTGGGGGGGTCGGCCTGGCTGGGGGGGCCGGTCGGCTCGGGCGTGCTGCCGCTCCCTGGGTCGGTGCATTCCCTGGTGTCTGGTTGCTGCCCCGGAATCCAGGGCATCGGGGTGGGAGGTTGTGGTGGTGGGGGACGGGGGGTGGGGTGGCGGACGGGGGGTGGGGTGGATAGGGGGGTAGATAGGGGGGTGGTGGTGGTGGGCTGTGGGGGTTAGGGGGTTGGGGAAGGTGGGTGTGCGTGTATGTGTGTATGTTTTTGTATGAGTGGGTATGTATGTATGTGTATGTGAGTGTGTGGGTGTGTGTCTGGATATGTATATATATGAGTGTGAATGTGTATGTGTAAGTGTGTATGTATGTGTGGGTATGTTTCTGTGAGCATGTATGTATGTGTGTGTGGGTGTGCATCTGTAAGTATGTATGTATTTCTGTATGTGTGGGTGTATATGTGTGGGCGATTGGAGGTGTGTATGTGAGGAGAGAGTGTGGTGCCCTGTGGTGGTGGTGGTGGTGGTGGTGGTGGTGGTGGGGGGGGGGGGGGGGGGGGGCCTGGGGCCGGTGGGCCCTGGGTCTGCATCCTTCCGCTGCCCCCAGTCTGTCCTCACCTCCACTCCTCCTGATGCATGATGGGAGGTGCTTCTTGGGTCAGTGGCCCCAATCACTGCATCCTTCAGTGGCTCGCCTCTCAGTCTTAATTGCACTTAGTCATCTAACACGACCAAATACATACAAACACACACGTCGGGGGGTCTTGGTGCACCGTGTCGGGGGGGGGGGGGAGCTGTTCAGGTAGATGGGACTGCTCGTTTGGCCTCGCGGCAGGGTGTGGTTACTGCCCCTCAATTTTAATCGCAAACAACATATACTCCATCAACACTCACGAGCCGGGGGGGAATGGGGTCTTCTGCACCCCCGTTTCCGGGTTTCTTCTGGGGGAGGGAGCTGTTGTTTTCCCCACAGGCCTGGAGGTTGTACCGGCTGTGGTTTGGGGGGCTGCTGGCTCTTGGGGGTGCATACCTGTCTGTGGCGGTGGGGTTTGGGGGTGGGGGTTCTGCCGCGATTCCCCCAGACTGCAGCTCCCGGACTGTTCTGGTTTGAAGGTGATTCCACTGTAGGAACTAGAGAGGCCGTGTGCTGGCCTGTGCTGTGCAGAGGGCTGTCCTCCCTTAAACGGGGACGGAGACCTTCTGGAGACAGCGGGCTGAAGAGCAGAGGTCAGGAGACTCCTGAGAGACTGGGGAAGGTTGACAGACGGTGTACGGTACCGGGTGTCGAGGACAGAGTTTTTCTTCCCTCCGGTGCCGGGCTGGGCTCCCCTCTGATTGCTCCTCGTACCCTACAGATTCTTTCTTGGATCCCAAATCAAGTGCAGATTTCTCGTCTCTGATCTGGGCAGTCTGGACGTGGAGGAAGCGTCAGTGGCTGCGTCTGAAGACTCGGCCGAACACAGAGCCGGAGTTTGGGGGTCTGGCTGGCCGTCGGGCACGGCCGGAGGAGGCGGTGAGTTTGATTCAGTCGCAGCGGCTGCTGAGGACCAGCTGTGCTGGGGGGGGCGTGGCCTCGGTCTGATTCTCACTCGGTGGTGGAAGACCCGGAGTCGGCTGAGGGTTCTGGTCTTGGGCCTGCAGAGGAACCGTCGTGCAGGGCTGTGTGGAACATCTGGAACATCTGGACTGCTCCAGGACGGAATTGTCTGCGGTTGTGGATACACTGTAACAGATTACTGTAAGAATACTGGATGTTTTGAACTGGATGTTTGAAATTCTACAATTCTACAACTTCATTCAGCAGACGCTTTTGTCCAAAGCGACGCACAACACAAGCAAGAATACAGACATAAGAAAGAAAGACACCATTAGTAAATGCTTCAATTGTGATTGGTCGAGGGAGCTGCCATCAAGTTGCAGAAGAGGAGCCACTACCCCACCCTCTTTTGTATGTGTGTGTGTGTGTGTGTGTGTGTGTGTGTGTGTGTGTGAACTTAGTCAGTGGTACATAAGTGCTGGTTTTAGACCACCTGACCTATTCTTCCCCAAACATGGGGTCGGATTAAGTCCCTAGGTGTTCTCTGAACAATTGAGTCTTCAATTGTCTCTTGAAAGTAGACAGAGACTCGGCGGAACGGACAGAGTTAGGAAGTTCGTTCCACCATTTGGGAACAACGGAGGAAAAGAGTCTGGCTGGAGGTTTAGAGCCAAGCTGGGCTGGAACCTCCAGGTAGAGAGCAGACCTGGATCAGGGAGTCCAGGTAGGCCGGAGCCGTTCTTAAGTGTTCTGTAAGCCAGGAGGAGAGTTCTGAATCTGATTCTGGCTGCAACTGGAAGCCAATGAAGGAGATGAACAGGGGAGGACCTGAGCTCTGCTGGACCGGGTGAAGACCAGACCTACTGCATTCTGGATCCTCTGTAGAGGTTTGACTGGACCTGCAGGGAGACCTGCCAGAAGAGAGACACCGCTAGAGCCTGGACCAGGAGCTGAGGGGCCTGTTGGGTCAGGAAGGGTCTGATCTTCCTGATGTTGTAGAGGGCATAACGACAAGACCGAGATCCTGAGGCCACGTGAACCTTAAAGGTCAGCAGGTCATCCATCATGACCCCCAGGCTTCTGACTGAGTTTGTGGCACAAGTAGGCTGGAGTGAAGCTGGACACTGATCTGAGGACAGATGGACAGCTGGACAGACCATGAGTTCAGTCTGAGACAGATGTAGCTGAAGGTGGCATTCCTTCATCCAGGTGGAGGATCAGCCAGACCTGCTGATCAGCTGAGACTGTCGTGTCGTCAGGAAGAAAGAGAGGAAGAGCTGAGTGTCGTCAGGAGGAAGAGAGAGGAAGAGCTGAGTGTCGTCAGGAGGAAAGAGAGGAAGAGCTGAGTGTCGTCAGGAGGAAAGAGAGGAAGAGCTGAGTGTCGTCAGGAGGAAGAGAGAGGAAGAGCTGAGTGTCGTCAGGAGGAAGAGAGGAAGAGCTGAGTGTCGTCAGCATACAGTGGTAGGAGAAGCCATGGGAGTGAATCGCTGCACCAAGTGAAGTGGTGTACAGAGACAAAAGAGTAAGGGGCCAAGCACCGACCGCTGAGGGACCCCTGTTGATAGACCATGTGACCTGGACTCCTCCCCTCGCCATGACACTCTGAAGGATCTGCCTGTGAGGTGGACCTGGACCACAACAGGACAGAACCTGAGAGGCTGAGGTCAGAGAGTGGAGAGGAGGATCTGATGGTTCAGCAGACAAGTCCAGCAGCAGGAGGACAGAGGACTGTCCAGCAGCAGGAGGACAGAGGACTGTCCAGCAGCAGGAGGACAGAGGACTGACCAGCAGCAGGAGGACAGAGGACTGTCCAGCAGCAGGAGGACAGAGGACAGTCCAGCAGCAGGAGGACAGAGGACTGTCCAGAGACACTGTGTGTCATGGCCAGCCCCCCGGCCTCCTCGTAGGGAGGCCGTTTGTTTGATTTTCAGGTGGGCGGCACTGGAGCGGGTTTTCGGAGGCGTGGTTCCAGCTCATCAGCCAGATGAGGGTCAGCTGCTCTCGTCCCTATTTAAGTGGCGTCCTTGGCTGGAATCGGTGCTGGATCTTAACCTCTGCTACAGTGTGTTAGACGTGCCTGCTTCGACCTGCTCTCGTGATCTGTGAATTCACCTTTTTTTTTCCCTCTGCTCGCAGTCTGGGGATCCGCTCCGCCTGCCGCTCCTGCCGCCTGCCTGCTCCTAGTTCCTCCGGACTCGGATCCAACCTTGGACTGAAAATTGCCGAGAGTCATCCCGGACCCAGCTTGGTCAGGCTCAGCTTCTGGACTCACCTTTTGTTCAAATAAATCCTTTTTTTACCCGCCATCTGTTCTCCTGTGTCGTCTGCGCCTGAGCCTCCGACCCCACCCGTAACACTGTGACTGACAGGAGAGCAGTCTGGGTGGAGTGGTCACACCTGAAGCCTGACTGAAAAGGGTCCAGCAGGTTCTGGTTCTACAGGTGTCCAGAGACTTATTTGAATCCTGAGCGTCCAGTATTTTCGACAGGAATGGTAGAAGTGAGACTGGCCTGTAGTTTTCAGCCTGGGCTGGGTTGAGATGAGGCTTTTTTAGCAGTGGGGGACGCGGGCTTGTTTAAAAGTAACAGGAAAAATGCTGGTTTCCAGGGAGGAATTGACAATGTGCGTGACTGCAGGTTTGATTATGGGCCAGATGGTCTGCAGAATGCTGTTGGGTTTTGGATCGAGAGGACATGTTGTCAGTTTTGAGCTCAGAAGAAGCCTGGAGACCTCCTCCAGTACAGTAGCATACCGTTTTCCATTAAAACAGTTGTAACCGTAATGTTACGGTATAATATAGTATTTATTTTCTTTTTCAGTTGAGACTTGGTCCTTGGTCTGTTCAGTTAAACATTTGAGAAAAATTAGAAAACAAATAGAATTCAAAATAGGTGGGGGCCCCGGTGGGTCTGGGGGCGGTGGGCCCTGGGTCTGGGTCCTTCCGCTGCCCCCTGTCTGTCCTCACCTCCACTCCTCCTGATGCATGATGGGAGGTGCTTCTTGGGTCGGTGGCTCTCTGGCTATGGTCGCTGTCCGCCCTGGTCCTGGGGGGGCGCGGGGGGGGGGGGGGGGGTGGCGCTCCTGGCCCTGTCCTTCATCCGGGGGCTCCTGGGTGACGGGGGTGCTGTGGCATTCCCGGACCCCCTCCCCCCGCTTTCATGCACACACACGTAGGGCTTTGGGAGGCGGGCTTATCAGGTTGGGTGTGGTGGAGGGTGGAGGGTGGAGGGGGGGAGGACTGGGCCGTCTAAGTGGCCTCAATCACTGCACCCTTCAGTGGCTCGCCTCTCAGTCTTAATTGCATTGCTTAGTCATCTAACACGACCAAATACATACAAACACACACGTCTTGGCACGCTGTGTCAGGGGGGGGGCTGTTCAGGTAGATGGGACTACTCGTTTGGCCTCACTCGCGGCACGGTGTGGTTACTGCCCTTCAATTTTAATCGCAAACAACATATACTCCATCAACACTCACGAGCTGGGGGGGAAGGGAGGGGGCAATGGGGTCTTGTGCGTCCCCGTTTCCAGATTCCTTCTGGTGGGGGGCGGGGGAGGGGGGTGTTGTTTTCCCTACAGGCCTGGGGTTTGGACCGGCTGTGGTTTGGGGGTCTGCTGGCTCTGGGGGGTGCATACCTGTCTGCAGCGGTGGGGTTTGGGGGTCGGGGGCGGCGGTTGTGGGTGGCAGGGGGCCTGGATGTGGGGTTCGGTGTTCCCTTGCCTTCCGAGGGGGGTCTCCCACAGGACTTGACGGTTGGATGACGTGGGAAGGTGTGTGTTTGGGGTAGGGTTGACTTTGTGTGTGTGTGTGTGTGTACGTGCTTGCTAGCGAGTGTGTGTGAGTGTGTCAGAATGTGAGTGTGTTTGGTTTAGGGATGAGTGGTTGTGTGTGTGTGTGTGTGTGTGTGTGTGTGTGTGTGTGTGTGTGTGTGTGTGTGTGTGTGTGTGTATGTATGTGCGTTCTCGTATTTCTATCCTTGTTGGGGCCAAATGTCCCCACAAGGATAGCAAAACGTGGAACGACGTGCCTTGTGGGGACCTTTTTCTGGTCCTAAGTAGGAGAAACAGTGTTTTCTTGACCATGTTGTTGTTACTGAAAAAAGTAAAAGTGCAAAAACATTTCTTTAGGGTTAGGCTTTGTTGTGGTGTGGGTTAGGGTTAGGGGCTAGACATGAATGGGAGTCAATGGAAGGTCCCCACAAGGATAGAAATACGAGACTGAGCGTGCGCATGCGTGTGTGTGTGTGCATGCGTGTGTGTGTGTCAGTGTGAGTGAGTGGGTGTGAGTGTTGGGTGGTTGGGGCGGGGGGAGTGAGGTGGGAGAGGACAGGGTCGGGGGTCGGGGGGCGGGGGGGGATGATGCCCTGGATCTCGGGGGGCGTGGCCGGAGCGCTGGGGGGGGGTACTGGCCTGGGGTGGGTAGCTGCCCGTGTGGGCCGGTTCTCCCGGGGGGGTCATGGCCCTCCGCCTGGGTGGGGGGTTGGCTCCTGGGCTCTTGGGCCTTGGGCTCTCGGCCCTGCCTGCCCCGGGCGTCTGGTGCCCGGGGTGGACCGGCTCCTGCCTGTCGTGGCTCCGCGGGGCCCGGGCCCCGGGACTGCCGGGGTCCCCGGCCGGGGCTTTCCTCTGCCCCGTTTCTGAACCGGAGCGGGGGCGTCTGCCTGGGGGGCGGCTTGGATCCGGGCTCTGTGATGACCGCCGGCTGTCTGGGCTCTGAGGGCCTCTCTGGCCTGCTTCTGGCCTTCTCGGGTCAGAGGTCATATATGCATGATCACTATCACCATCACTATCACCATCATATTTGCACGATCACGCGGATCTTTAATCACTCTTCACATACTGGGTTACCTTGTCTTCTTGTGGTGGTTAGACTAATGGTGATCTGTAGTAGCCCTCTCTTGATGCACGCCCCGAGTTTACTACTAGTTACTACTAGCTATATTCTCAAAAAACAAAACAGAACAAAAAAAAAAAAAAAAAAAAAATATATATATATATATATATATATATATATGTATGGTTGTGTCAGTTTTTGTGTTGGTTGTCGGCTCTGTTTTGGTGTTGTCTAGATTGGGGTTTGAGATGGTTCTTGGTGGTGTGTGGTGCGTCGACAACACTGTTTTGCATTTGTTGTGCCCCCCCCCCCCCCCTTTATCTCTCTCTCTTTCTGTCTCTCGCTCTCTGAGCGTCTCCGTCCCGGTCCTGTCCTCAGCCATGCTGGATGCCAGCTTTAAATAAAGGCAGCAGCAGGAGGAGACTCAGTCTCGTCCTGCTGCTGACATTAAAATCTGTTCGGACAGTAAAAGGCTACAATCATACAATATTGCACGCCCCAGCTGCTGAACAGGACAAGGGAAAAAAAATTTTTTAAAGAAAAAAAAAAACAAGCTGCTGCTCAACCACACAGCTCAGTCGTTAGCAGTAATCCTGTTTCAGGACTCCTTCGAAGTGGTCAACCCCCCAGGGTCCAGGAGGAAAAAGCACAAGATTTCAGCTGAATGTCTGACCCTTGCAAATATTTTGCCCTACAACAGATCCAGTATTGATCACATGCAACTTGTGCTACTTTGTCGAGAACAAGACTATAAGTATTTTGGACAGGATCCAGTGTTGGGCTCTCTTGTGGAAGACTTGAAGGAACTTGAGCTGAATGAGTGACTCTGCCGGACGTCTGCGCTGCAGCAGGAGGTACTTTGGGCTCACACATTGGAGGCCTCACTCAGAATTTAAGAAGAGTTCGCATTTTTGCAGATACTGTGAGATTGGTCGGGAAGCGTTTCAGGCACAGGGGCCCTGACCGCACACCACACTCGTATCGCCAAAACACCGAGGCTGCGAGTCATCATGTGGAAGCGAGCGGCTGTTCTCTATTTTCAATCAGCTGGCATATTTTCATGTTTGTCAGCCTGGATTACCTGCTTGTCTTGGCCATGACCTTTTCCAGGGTCTCTGCAGATTTGGCGTTGTATCTCAGCTACCTTGTTTCAAAGGAAAAACAGTTTACTGATGTTGAACTGAATATTAACCAGTTTAAATATCCAGGTAACGCCAACAGCACACCTTGTGAGGTGAACCCTGGGGCTGGAAGACTCTGGACATGCAGCTCAGAATTGGTGTTTCCTGGGATTGTTGCTATTATTAACTGGTGATGGAATAAAAAGCCCCGGAGAGAGAGAGAGGGGTATGGCAACTTATTCTGCAGCTGAGGGAGATCGTGGAGCTCCAGCCATTTCCACAGGACAGGTAGTGTGTTTCAGAGTTCTGATAGATGAGTATCTGCACATCAATGGATCATCCGCTGAAGCATCACTACCTAAATCACTATCCAGGACTCATTCTTCAGTTTGGGCCACTCATCCGTCTGTGGACTTCAAGACTTGAGATTAAGCACACTGATTTCAAGCAGTGTGCAAGACGGCTTCGCAACTCCAGAACCCTCTGAGGAACCCTTGCTGAAAGACGTCAGTCCTTTCTAAGTGCTGGAACACTGTTTCCATCCCCTGCTGTGGTGCAGGAGCAACTGAATTCACTGTGGGAGACTCCAGTAAGACCAGACAGCTGCTCATCTTCACTTTGATCGTCTGAAAACTCTCATTAGTCAGGACGTGACAGGGAAGGGGAAAACATTTAAGAGCAACATGTCTGTTGTTATAGCTCATAATGATGATGGCCTTAGTGGGAAAAATCCAAAAGGCTGTCATTCAGAAGAATTCAGCGGCGTTCTTCATCACTGAGGCGTGTCCGGCTGTTCGTCAACCAGAAATGAATGCTTTCCACGCTGCACCAGAGCAGGAAGCCTTCTGCTGTGTCAGTCAAGCGGAGCTCCGTGATCACTGCCCCCGATCTCAGAATCGCAGTCCTGCCTTTTCACCCCAGAGGGATCTGCTGCCACTCTGAGCTGACGGGCCTCCGCAGTTTGCTGCCTCGGAGGTATCCATGAAGATGTGGACAAGGACTTCAGAAGTATTAAAGGTAAAAACTGAAGAGCAAAGCTGTTTAGTCTGAAGAGGGATCTGACTGAAAACCTCCTCCGGCCGCTGAAGGCTTCTGAAGACTGATGCTCTCTGCTGGTCTGGGTTTTGTTCAGCATCGTTTCTTGTGTCTGCTGTGACGGTACATGGAGTCCCGTCCTTCATGTTGAGACTGCTGTCTGTTTTACAGATTCTGCCATGCAGCTGATGTAGAGCGACCCCTGAACCAGCCCACCTCTGGTCCTGCTGGGTAACTGTCATAAAGGCATCGCATGGAGGACGGAACGAATCGAGTCTAACGGAGTAACTTACGTTCTGTCTTTGGTGTGTTGTCCTGCCATTACAGCCTCTGCAGTGGACAGACTGAACATGTCTGTCCTGCTGTCCTCTTTGCACTACAGTTCAGTCTGTGTGTGTTTTGACCTAAAACACTGCTTAAAGCCACAAGCAACAGCTTCCAACCAGAGCCATGCATAGCTGGACAACATCAAATAGACCGGATAGTCATGTTAAAAGTAAAAAACTATATATCATGCGTTGCTTTTTCTTTTAACGTCTTATCCTCATATGTGGCGCTCACAGCCTTATTTGTTTTGCAGAACAGTTTGCACCAGCTGCCGGTGGTGGAGTCGCGTTGGGCCGCTGGACGATCAGACTGAGAGCTGGCTCGTCTCTGAAGAAACCCAGAAAGCCCTCATCTTGGGGCTGCTGCAGTTTTCGCTGCATTCTACGGACTCTGGAGTTTGTTCAGAGGTAAACTTTGTGGCAGAAGTGTTGTTTGAACGTGTTCCTTCTCTTCCCAGCTGTGTTCAGGAGGACTGCGGTGGCGTCTAATATGAGCCGTGCCTGTGTTTTAACTCTGCAGCTAGAAAGTTTCCGAAGGAAGTTTGAATGCTGACGATGCAGCTGAGAGAGCGGCGGCCACGTTCCAGAGACGGAGCTCTGCTGCTGGGAGGAGCAGCTGCAGAAACACTAATGACCCCGACAGAGAGACCGCTGCCGTGTGTCCTGAGAGTAGAGGTGGGCGATACTCCAGATTCTGGTATCGATCCGATAACAAGTAAATACTGCACCAGTATCGCTGATACCGATACCGATACTTTTTACTAGGGTTTTTTTTTTTTTAATTTTTTCATTTTTACATTTTTACTTTTATTTTCCATGCATCACAGCTAGCAGTTTCACTGTCTGACGCTGTAACGTAGCTCCTAACAGTTCCTGCTCCTCTTCCTCACCTTAAAGCTCGTGTCCGGAGTTTCATTTTTCAGCAGAGCTTCAGTGTGTCAGTGTGGTTCATACTACAATATAATATCAGCATAAAGCAATATAAACATTTATTTATGAGCTCCGCCTTCGTCTCATAGACCCCCATGTTATCTGAAAAAGCACCGGTCAGCTTCAGCCAATAGACTTCGAGCTTCCGCCTTGTCCTGCTGTCAGTCAAAGTGTGGAGCAGCCAGAGAGCACGTCGCTCGCCCAGCAGAGGAGAGTTAGCTCTGCAGATATATCCACCGTCTGCTGAACATCCACCGGAAACAGCTGAACATGGAGGATGCTGCAGGACTGGAGGCTCTCATTTTCACCCCACAGGTAATGCGCCTGCACAATTAAAGGGGCGTGGCTTGGTAGCTCACAAAGGCAGAGGGAGGGCGGAGCCTCGAGACGTTGGATTAAAAAAACTCTCATTCTTTCAAAACTCCGGACACGAGCTTTAACGCTGCCGTTAATGAGCCGGTCTGTCTGCTCAGCAGCAGGAGGGGAGCTGCACAGTGAGCCTGAGCGAGCTGAGCTGTAATCACCTCACCAAGATAATAAAACACGGGACCAAGATTTTAACCAAATAAAAGAACAATTTTTATTAACCAACACAAGAACACTACAACAATGTCAACATTTCAATAAAAAAATAATTCTTTTTGCCGTTTTCACACAAAAAATGTCAATGCTAAAAATATAATAAAAAAATGTAACACATCAAAAAGTGCCATTACCCAGAAGTATTTATGAAAAAAAAGTCATTAGTGCAAATAAGGTGCAAAGTACTGCTGGCTCTTTGCTCGTTTGTCAGTGAGTTTATACCCTGAGGTCCCTTTTTGCCCTGGATATCGTGAGCAGTTCTACTACAGTAAATAAAAACATTTAAAAACTACATTATAATGCACAGCAAACAACACGATAAACAAAACTTTAAAAACACGCAGATGCTTCGTCAAGACGACCAGCAGCATGTGCTTCAGAGTCACATGCTTTAATGTGCTTTGTTGTTCAACAGCATTCATGTGTCGTCTGTTAATGATGAGTAGGCTGAGCTGTGATCTTCAGTCGACGTTAGTTTACAAATTCTCTCGGTTTCGCTTTTACCGTAATGCGTAGAATAAGTGCGCACCGCGAAACGACGTGTCGGCTCACCTGACTGTCAGAGCGCCGGCTGGCTTGACCACAGTCTCAATTGGGGGACCAGGGGACAGCAGGGGACAGCAGGGGACAGCAGGAAGTCCAGCTGCTGCAGAAATCAGCTGATTCCTGCTTTTCTTTCCCTTTTGACTCAGAGTGAAGCAAAAAAACTGATCTTCAATCACCTGCTCCTCTGCCTCCTCTGACATCAGATTATAGAGCATCTTCCTCCTCTGACAGACTATAGAGCAGGGGTGTCAAACATACGGCCCGCGGGCCAGAACCGGCCCCCAAGAAGGTTTGATCAGGCCCGCAGGATAATTTGAAAGTGAAAAAAATGCATAAAAGACACGGATTTATTTTTTTAATTAGCTGCAATTCATGGACTATCCGCTAGGGGGCGCACTGTTTTGATCAGACCGAACACAGCATTGAAGTGGAGAAGAGATGGAGGATATGTGAGTACATTCCTGAGGGAGGTAACGATCAGCAGATGGCGGTAGTGCAGCTGCAGGAGATGCAAGCTGCCATAAAACAGCAAAGAAGAAGAAGACCGACCACAGCAGGCGGTCCCTGCTCGCTCCCCTGAGAGATGTGTGTGTGACCAGACCTGATGCGGACGTGAACCGGTGCAGAGACAAGACTGCAGGACTGTGGGAGTTTAAGAAACGTTTTCAGGTATTTGGTGAACTTGAGGCAGAGTTTTCCGTTCTTCGCTCACCTTTCACAGCTAAAGCTTCTGATCTGCCGGTTGACATCCAGCTAGAAATCATTGATTTGCAATGTGATGCTGATTTGAAAGACAAATTTGGCTCTGTAGGTCTGGACAAATGTTATCATTATCTCCTACCAGGGTACCCCAAAGGAACAGCCCTGGCTGCTGAAATTTAGTGCATGTTTGGGACAACCAGCCTTTGTGAACAAACTTTCTCAGTAATGAATATCAACAAAACAAAAATGTGTTCAAGGCTCACAAACAAGCACTTAAATGACTTTCTGAAAGTGACAGCCAGTCAGGACACCTGGCGTTGATGCACTTGTACAGGCCAAAAGATTCCAAGTTTCAGGAACAGAAACCAGTCCAGACTAGACGAACTCCTTTAAAATGCTGCCTTAGACACTGTTTGCAGTGAAAGAATACAGCTCTGTGAAGATGAAACCTTCCTGTGGTGAGTAAAAAGATGTGCAATTTAATGTTAGTCAGCAGCTTCACTACAAAAGAGTTTGGTGGAATTCTAGTGTTCATGCAACTCCATCAGTTTTCAGGATGTATTGTGTGTGTCTGTATGTTTCATGGATGAAGTTCACACATTTACAGGACAGGTCAATACTTTCTTCTTTACACATTTAATAGCACTCTCATTAGTTTTTTAAGGTGTAGGCAGGGATTCAATTTTATATGTTTAAATAGGTTTAAATATTCATTTCTTTATAAGTGTCATTTAATCTTAAAGTGCATTACTATATTTTTCAAGACCAATTACTTGTTAAAGTTTTGTGCCCGTGTACAATCAGTGGGATCAGCTGCAATGCAGATATGTGAATGATAAAAGTAAATTTCACATTTGTCTGAGGAAGTATGAGGTGTTTCGTGAAATGTTTTGTAAAAGGATTGTTCATTAAATTTCAAGATTTTCCAAATGTTCTTGTCCTTCTTTACACCAAAACAAAGGAAAGACATGATATTTTGGTTATTTATAGCAGAGTATGGCATCATTTTAATGGTCCGGCCCACTTGACATCTACCTGGGCCTTATGTGGCCCACAATGTGAAATGAGTTTGACGCCCCTGCTATAGAGCATCTTCCTCCTCTGACATCAGACTGTACAGCAGTGGTCCCCAAACTACGGCCCGCCTCCACATTTGGTTCCGCCCCCAGAGAGCATTTTAATTTTTTTCATATACCGTATTTTCCGCACTATAAGGCACCTAAAAGCCTCTAATTTTCTCAAAAAGCCAACAGTGCGTTTTTTTGTGTGGAAAATACGGTCATAAAGACCAGCGGTTGTCAGGCCGAGCTGTTGGACTGCGGTTCCCATAATGTCGCGGCGGCGCTGCAGGTCCTCCATCACACTGGCTTTGATGCGTCGCTTTACTCACTATTGAACACATTTCCACTGAGAGTGGAACCACCTGGATCACCAACATGTATTTCACTCATACAGAACGTGGATCATTTTTGTCTCCCGTTTTATACTGGACTGGACACTATCGCCATGTCTCCAGAATGTTCCTGTTCAGCAGTGTGGCTGCACATCTTTAAAGTTACCTTCAGTGTGAACAGGGCCATGACAGTAAAGCTGGCTGTCATCTGAGCGTCTGAATAAAAGAAACAATGGTATATGCATCGTTTAATGTGAGGGGGCGTGGCCAGGCGACTCTCATTGAAATGTATTCGTTTAAAAAGAGGCGTGGGACACGAAAAACTGCAGAGCGCTGCTCCTGGACAGGATTCAACAGATTAATTTACGTGACTCAGAGCGTGAGCCGCCGTGAGGCTGGGTCGTCTGTTCCATGGGCCTTATAATGCGGTGAGTCCCATATATATGAAAAAAGTAAAAGAAAAACAAAGCCATTCATTCATTGACTTATAATCTGGTGTACCTTACAGTGCGAAAAATATAGTATGTGTTTTTGCATTTAATAATGAAGTTGGACTTTTGCGAACTGACCCCGCCCCCGTCCGGTCAGGGAAAAGTGATGTGGCCCTCGCAGGAAGAAGTTTGAGACCCCCGCTATAGAGCATCTTCCTCTGTCTCCTCCTGATCGTCTCTAACTTCTCTTCATAAAGCGAGGGTGTGAGGCGGGACGAAATGAGCAGAGAGGAGACGACCCGGGTTCAGGTTCAGGTTCAGGTTCAGGTTCAGGGTGTCTTTATTTCATGAGGTCTCAGGTGGAACCCTCCTGGTTCCTCTCAGGACTCTGCAGGTTCCGCCTCCGGAGCAGATTTCTTATGGCAAAAATCTGAGGACAGAAAATCACGTTGAGACTGAAGAGGACACCCAGAGAGGACCAGTCCTCTGTCCTGACCGAGACCTGGACCCCTCTGGACTGTCTCCCTGCAGTGTCCTCTGGACCGTCTCCCTGCAGTGTCCTCTGGACTGTCTCCCTGCAGTGTCCTCTGCTGTCTCACTGTAGTGTCCTCTGGATTGTCTCACAGTAGTGTCCTCTGCTGTCTCACTGTAGTGTCCTCTGCTGTCTCACTGTAGTGTCCTCTGGATTGTCTCACAGTAGTGTCCTCTGCTGTCTCACTGTAGTGTCCTCTGCTGTCTCACGTACCTGACACTCCGTCGTAGACGTACGGTTGTTCTGTGGGGATTTTCAGACACTCTGCAAATCTGATCAGGAGTTCCTGTTCGGCTGTCTGCTGGTCTACAGCCCGATGGTGGCCCTCCTTCCCTGAGACACACACACACACACGCACGCTCACACACACACACACACACACACACACACACACAGTCTTGTATTTCTATCCTTGTGGGGACCGTCCATTGACACCCATTCATGTCTAGCCCCTAACCCTGACCCTTACCCTAACCCTAACCCACACCACAACAAAGCCTAACCCTAAAGAAATGTTTTTGCACTTTTACTTTTTTCAGTAACAACAACATGGTCAAGAAAACACTGTTTCTCCTACTTAGGACCGGAAAAAGGTCCCACAAGGCACGTCGTTCCACGTTTTGCTATCCTTGTGGGGACATTTGGCCCCGACAAGGATAGAAATACAAGAACACACACACACACACACACACACACACACACACACACACACACACACACACACACACACACACACACACACAGCTGATGGAGATCACATGACCATGCTGGTGCTCAGATCTGTTTGGTGGTGCTGCTGTTGTGGGATTGTTGCTCTGACTGTAGCAGGTTAACAGGTGTGTCTTACTGTAGCTCAGGACGTATCGTCCGCTCTGTGACGCTCTGTAAACCAGCAGCAGACTGTTGTTTCCAGGACTGTAGACGTCCACATCGGCTGTCTCATTGTAGAAGTGACTCACGCCGTCTGTATCCATTTCTGAAACATTCATAGCAAAAAACACTTTGCAAATGTCTCTACAGTCAGACTGAAACATCTCTACAGTCGGACTCAGACGTCTCTACAGTCGGACTCCGATGTCTCTACAGTCGGACTCAGACGTCTCTACAGTCGGACTCAAACATCTCTACAGTCAGACTCAGGCATCTCTACAGTAGTACTGAAACGTCTCTACAGTCGGACTCAAACGTCTCTACAGTCGGATTCAAATGTCTCTACAGTCGGACTCAGACAACTCTACAGTCGGACTCAAACGTCTCTACAGTAGTACTGAAACGTCTCTACAGTCGGACTCAGACGTCTCTACAGTTGGACTCAAACGTCTCTACAGTTGGACTCAGACGTCTCTACAGTCGGATTCAAATGTCTCTACAGTCGGACTCAGACATCTGTACAGTTGGACTCAGATGTCTCTACAGTCCGACTCAGATGTCTCTACAGTCCGACTCAGATGTCTCTACAGTCGGACTCAGACATCTCTACAGTTGCACTCAGACGTCTCTACAGTCGGACTCAGACGTCTCTACAGTCGGACTCAGACATCTCTACAGTAGTACTGAAACATCTCTACAGTTGCACTCAGACGTCTCTACAGTCGGACTCAGACGTCTCTACAGTCGGACTCAGACGTCTCTACAGTCGGATTCAAATGTCTCTACAGTCGGACTCAGACAACTCTACAGTCGGACTCAAACGTCTCTACAGTAGTACTGAAACGTCTCTACAGTCGGACTGAGACGTCTCTACAGTTGGACTCAAACGTCTCTACAGTTGGACTCAGACGTCTCTACAGTCGGACTCCGATGTCTCTACAGTCGGACTCAGACGTCTCTACAGTCGGACTCAAACATCTCTACAGTCAGACTCAGGCGTCTCTACAGTAGTACTGAAACGTCTCTACAGTCGGACTCAAACGTCTCTACAGTCGGATTCAAATGTCTCTACAGTCGGACTCAGACAACTCTACAGTCGGACTCAAACGTCTCTAAAGTCGGACTCAAACGTCTCTACAGTTGGACTGAAACATCTCTACAGTTGGACTCAGACGTCTCTACAGTCGGACTCAGACATCTCTACAGTAGTACTGAAACGTCTCTACAGTCAGACTCAGACATCTCTACAGTCGGACTCAGACATCTGTACAGTTGGACTCAGATGTCTCTACAGTCCGACTCAGATGTCTCTACAGTCCGACTCAGATGTCTCTACAGTCGGACTCAGACATCTCTACAGTTGCACTCAGACGTCTCTACAGTCGGACTCAGACGTCTCTACAGTCGGACTCAGACATCTCTACAGTAGTACTGAAACATCTCTACAGTCGGACTCAGACGTCTCTACGGTAGTATTGAAACATCTCTACAGTTGGACTCAGACGTCTCTACAGTCGGACTCAGACGTCTCTACAGTAGTACTGAAACATCTCTACAGTCGGACTTAGACATCTCTACAGTAGTACTGAAATGCCTCTATAGTCGGACTGAGACGTCTCTACAGTCGGACTCAAACATCTCTACAGTCAGACTCAGGCGTCTCTACAGTAGTATTGAAACATCTCTACAGTCGGACTCAGACGTCTCTACAGTAGTATTGAAACATCTCTACAGTTGGACTCAGACGTCTCCACAGTCGGTCTCCGATGTCTCTACAGTCGGACTCAAACGTCTCTACAGTCGGACTCAAACATCTCTACAGTCGGACTCAGGCGTCTCTACAGTCGGACTCAAACGTCTCTACAGTCGGACTCAAACGTCTCTACAGTCGGAATCAAATGCCTTTATAGTCTGAAACATGTACATGGTGTTCATGTTGGTTGTGTATGCACCTGTGTGTGTGTGTGTGTGTGTGCGGTACCTATGTGTTCTCCGTGTATTGTGAGGTTGTCCTCCTGGACCACCGTCATGTTGCAGCGGTACTGTGTGCAGGACGTCTTGTTGGACCTGAGAGGAGAACTGGTGCCGTTCAGGTTCCACTCAGAACAGCCGGGTCTGAACAGGCGCTCCGTCGCCATGGTAACTCACAGGTACACGTTCCTCTCGGTGAAGTCCATGGTTGTGTTGTCAGTCAGCGGCCCGATCTCCAGGTGAGAGCTGGACACTGTCCCCACCAGTCTCTGATCGGCGTCGGCCACGGCCCAGACCAGAACCCAGGCGCCCGCGATCTGCGGAGGGGGCGGAGCTTAACGCCGGGCCGTCAACTGTGGATGGACGGCCCGGAACATCAGCAGACGAGCTGTCTCCGTCCACTGTCCAACCAAATGAGGGACCGAAACAAGCCGAGACACATCTGGACGCATTCTGGACACAACTGGATGCAGTTTGGACATGTGGACACATGGACGCATTGTGGACACAGCTGGACACAACCGGACATATTCTGGACACATCTGGATGCATTCTGGACACATCTGGACAAAGTCTAGGCACATGGGGACAGGTATGGACAGGTGTGGACAGGTGTGGACAGGTGTGGACATCCCCAGAGGAGGGAAGGAGGAGGAAGACTCACACTGTCCAAGTCTCCTCTGCTGGTCCTCCTCACCACCGCTCCACAGTCCTCGGGCTCGGCGGCGGAGACCCCCCCCACCCCCACTCCCACCCCCCCCCCCCCACCCCACCCCCAGCAGCAGCAGCACCACCCGTCTCACTGCAGCCGTCATCCTGCTCAGACACGCACATCAAACGCACCTCAGTGAGTCTGTCAGCCTCAGGACCGACAGCAGCTTTATACTGCAGTGAGTGCAGGGTCCAGTGTGTGTGTGTGTGTGTGTGTGTGTGTGTGTGTGTGTGTGTGTGGTGAACTTTGGCAGAGTGTGTCATCGATTGACTTGTTTACTTTTGTTTAATCTTTGTGATTAAAGTTCTGTTGAGGACAGCAGATATTTGACAGTGATGCACCATGGTGTGCACACACACACACACACACACACGCCCACACACACACACACACACACACACACACAGGCCAGCTGACAGTTGTGCCTGGGCCCGGGACAAGGTAATGTTAGACGGCCCCCCATCCCCCCCACGTCTGGACCTGTCCTTTCCCCTCACTCGTCCTCTCCGGGGTCCTCGGACCTTGATGACTCCCTGACCGTCTCAGCTTATGCTGATGATGTGGACGTCTTCATCGGGAGCCAGGGAGATGTCCAACACTCACAGGACACTCTGTCTCTGTGTGGGACAGCCCCGTCTGCTCGGTGAGCTGGGGGGACACTGAGGGTCTGCTGATGGACGCTGGAGCGGCCAGGCGGTCCCAGGCTGCTGGAGGACGGCAGTGGGGGACGGACGGGCTCAGAGCGCTCGGTGGGGTTTTGGGCTCAGGGGGGTTTCAGGCTGAGACTGGGAGGGTGTTCAGGACAAGGAGTGTGCACGGCTGGACAGACGGGAGTGGCTGCTGCCCCGGCTGTCCTGCAGGGGGAGAGTGCTGGTGGAGGACAGCCTGGTGGAGGACAGGAGCCTGGTGGAGGACAGGAGCCTGGTGGAGGACAGGAGCCTGGTGGAGGACAGGAGCCTAATGGAGGACAGGAGCCTGGTGGAGGACAGCCTGGTGGAGGACAGGAGCCTGGTGGAGGACAGGAGCCTGGTGGAGGACAGGAGTCTGATGGAGGACAGGAGCCTGGTGGAGGACAGGAGCCTGGTGGAGGACAGGAGTCTGATGGAGGACAGGAGTCTGATGGAGGACAGGAGTCTGATGGAGGACAGGAGCCTGGTGGAGGACAGGAGCCTGGTGGAGGACAGGAGTCTGGTGGAGGACAGGAGCCTGGTGGAGGACAGGAGCCTGGTGGAGGACAGGAGCCTGATGGAGGACAGGAGTCTGGTGGAGGACAGGAGTCTGATGGAGGACAGGAGCCTGGTGGAGGACAGGAGTCTGATGGAGGACAGGAGCCTGATGGAGGACAGGAGCCTGGTGGAGGACAGGAGTCTGGTGGAGGACAGGAGCCTGGTGGAGGACATTCAAAGGGCCGCTGTGGACTTCTTCTGGTCTGGGAAACACTGGGTTGGAGCTGCTCCTCTGTCCCTGCCGGTGGCTGAAGGGGGACAGGGGCTGGTGGACATCCAGTCAAAGACTGCCGCCTTCAGACTGAAGGCTGCTCAGAGACTGCTGGACTCCCCTGGTCCGTCCTGGACCACCACGGCCCAGCTGCTGCTGAGGACAGCTGGACGTTTGGGTTATGGCAGCAGCTCTTCCTCCTGCAGCAGGACAACGTCCACCTCGCTGTCCTGACGCCGTTCTGCAGCTCCCGCTGCAGCGTGGCGGACTGTCCACTGTGTCCGCCTCCCGGCTCCAGGTCCTGGTTCCAGGTCCTGGTTCCAGGTCCTGGTTCCAGGTCCTGGCTCTGGGTGTTCGAGGAACCTTTATTTTTGAGCAGTTTTTTCAGGACTCAGCCCTGCAGTCTGCCAGAAGCAGCCTCGGGGGGGGGGGGCTGCACCACCGCTGGGCTCCTGCTGAAGATGACGAGATTTACAGTGTTGCTTTTTTTTTATTTGAGTGCTTCAACTGCAACCCGCCCAATGTCATTAAAATCTTCGTTTGTCGACTCGTCCTCCGCCTGATCCGCGGTTCTCTCACCGCGGATCCCTCACCCTCTAATGTACCCAGATTCCATTCATGAGTTCATCTGCACACCATATATGGTGCCAGGGGTGGAGTTGGGGGGGTTGTGGGCGGGGTCGGCCTCCGTCAGGTTCTCCGCAGGATTTGGATCCATTACTTTGAAATTGCGAACAGCTGAGCGGCGGAATTTTTTTGGCTCCTGAATTTTTTCAGCGGACAGAAGTTTGGTTGGTTCCCGCGCTGCGCTGCGTCAGAGTTTCCCGCAGAGCTTCATGGGTGAGGCCGCCGGGCTGCCGGGGGAGTTTTGTGCTCAGTGGGGAAGATGAAGAGCTGACTTTTAGCTTTTGCTTCTTTGGTTTTTGTAAATGTATGCTGCACAATGTTGTTAGTGAAATAGAATGGCCCAATAAAGGGATTTTTAAAACCCCAAACCCTCTGATCCTCTCCTCCTCCTCTCCTCTCCTCCTCCTCCTCCTCCTCCTCCTCCTCCTCTCTCTTTTACTCTCTTTTAAGCACTTTTACTCCGGACTCTTCAGGGCTGAGCAGTGCAGCGTGGAGTGTCGGGGGGAGCTCCTGGATGGGCTTCCTCAACTCAGCCAGGAGGAGGAAGCTGAGCTGGACTGTGAGCTGACCCTGGAGGAACTGACAGTTGCTGTCAATCAGCTGGCATCAGGACGGGCGCCAGGGATTGACGGTTTGTCCACTGACTTCCTGAAGCGTTTCTGGACTGTTCTTGGACCTGATCTGCATGCTGTCCTGTTGGAATGCTTCAGAGCAGGATCCCTCCCTACTTCCTGTCGGCGAGCTGTCCTTTCGCTCCTTCCGAAGAAGGGAGACCTGGCCTTACTGAAGACCTGGAGGCCGGTGGCCCTGCTCTGCTCGGACTATAAAGTGCTCTCTCGAGCTTTGTCGAACAGACTTAAAAACTTCCTTGGTCAGGTTGAACACAGTGACCAAACTTATTGTGTGCCGATAGAACCATCATGGACAACATTTTTCTGTTGCGGGATGTTATTGATGTTTGTTTTTCTGACAGTACTGTCTGTCTTGGCATTGTGAGTTTGGACCAGGAGAAGGCGTTTGACAGAGTGGATCACGATTATTTGTTTTCTACACTCAGGGCTTCTGGTTTTGGTGATGGGTTCCTGTCGTGGATTGGTTTACTGCACTCTGGTGCCCAGGTGTTGGTAAAGACGGGGGCGGGGCTGAGCCGCCCGGTTCCTGTGCAGCGGGGCATCAGGCAGGGCTGTCCTCTTTCGGGACAGCTGTACAGCCTGGCTATTGAGCCCCTGCTGTGCAGGTTGAGACAGCGGCTCAGCGGCTTCTCTTTGCCGGGGTCCTCGGACCTTGATGACTCTCTGACCGTCTCAGCTTATGCTGATGATGTCAATGTCTTTATCACGAGCCAGGGTGATGTTCAACACTTACAGGACACTCTGTCTCTGTATGAGAAAGCCTCCTCTGCTCGGGTGAACTGGGAGAAAAGTGAGGGTCTGCTGATGGTCGCTGGAGCGGCCAGGCGGTCCCAGTCTGCCCGGAGGATTGCAGTGGGGGAAGGAGGGGCTCAGAGTGCTCGGTGTGTTTTTGGGCACAGGGGGGTTTCAGGCTAAGAACTGGGAGGGTGTTAAGGAGAAGGTGTGTGCACGGTTGGCCAAATGGAAGTGGCTGCTGCCCCGGCTGTCATACAGGGGAAGAGTCCTGGTGGCTAACAACTTGGTCGCCTCGGCCCTTTGGCATAAGTTCACTGCTTTGGCGCCGCCGAGGAGCCTGGTGAAGGACATTCAGAGGGCCATTGTGGACTTCTTTTGGTCTGGGAAACATTGGGTTGGAGCTGCTGTTCTGTACCTGCCGGTGGCTGAAGGGGGACAGGGGCTGGTGGACATCCAGTCCAAGATTGCCGCCTTCAGACTGAAGGCTGCTCAAAGGCTGCTCTACACCCCTGGTCCATACTGGACTACCTCGGCCCAACTGCTGCTGAGGACAGCTGGACGTTTGGATTATGGGAAGCAGCTTTTTCTCCTCCAGCAGGAGAACATCGACCTCACTGGCCTGACGCCGTTCTACAGCTCCCTGCTGCAGGCGTGGCGAACTGTCAACTGTGTCCGCCTCCCGTCTCCAAGTCCTGGGCTGTGGGTGTTTGAGGAACCTCTATTTTTCAACAGCTTTTTGAGGACACAAACCCTGCAGTCTGCCAGCGTGAGGACCAGCCTCAGGGAGGCCGGTTGCACCAAGGTTGGTCACCTGCTGAAGATGGCGACTCAATCTGAGGACACCATGAGACAGAGGTGCAGCATCACGTCCGTCAGGCTGTTCAACAGGCTGGTTGGGGAGGTCTGCGCCGCCCTGCCACCAGGCCTGAGGAGCTTTGCTGAAAGACAGTGTGACCAGTGGTCTGAAGGGGAGGGGTACAGCTTCCCCTCCTTTTGCATTACTCCAGCGGTGGGGGGTTGGCAGGAGGGGGGAGGACAGCTGCTGTCAACTCCCCAGCTGGATGACTTTCAGGATGTGGGGAGAAAAGCCCTGCAGCTCCTCTGTGTGAAGCTGCTCCACCGGCGTCTCCTGGAGGGTCTGAGGGAGTCCAGGTGGGCGGAGCTTGTCGGCTCGGACGCTTCCCCAAGAGGCAGCTGGAGGACCTGGACAAGCTCCTCATTGAGAGACGGACAGCGGATCTTCAGTGGAGGGTGGTACATGGTGCTACTGCAACCAATCGCTACCGTGCACACCTGGATCCGGGTGGGGGGGGGAACTGTACTTCCTGCTCGCAGTCAGAGACCCTGTTTCATCTGTTCTCCCAGTGTCCCCGGCTGTCTGCACTCTTTGGACTTCTGAAGAGGTGGTTTCACGGTTTGGTGAGGCTTTCTCAGTTGCTTTGTTCATTTATAGTCCCAAGTATTGTGCACGGAAGAAGAACGTGCACGTACTACTGAACCACCTGTCTGGATCCGCCAAGTTGGCCATTTGGCTGACCCGCAAGACCCGGGTCAGGGTGTGGGCAGTGTGGACCTGGTGTCGGTCCTGAAGGGTCTGCTAAAGGCCAGACTGAGGGTTGATTACGCATTTTACAAGCTGACTGGGAATCTGCTGGGCTTCAGTAAGGTCTGGGCTGTGGGGGGTTCTGTGCTCGGTGGGGGAAGACGACGAGCTGACTTTAGCTTTGAGCTTTGATTTTAGCTTTTGCTTCTTTGTTTTTTGTAAGTGTGTGCTGCACACTGCTGTTAATTAATTAGAATGGCCCAATAAAGGGATTTTTAAAACCCAAACCCTCCTCTCCACCTCTCCTCCTCCTCTCCTCCTCCTCTCCTCCTCTCCTCGTCTCTCGTCCTCCTCTCCTCTCCTCTCCTCCTCTCGGGTTCGTAACCACGATTTCAGGGACAGTGAGAAGGAAAATAAAAGCCGTCAGTGTAACTCGGGATCAGGTTTCCCTCCTGGCCTGTTTTGAGAGGTTTTGAAAATGTGTTCCTTAATTTAATGAGGGCCCGGTTCTGACCCCCGAAACCCCGGGCCCGGGACCACAGACCCGCACACACACACACACACACACACACACACACACACACACACACACACACACACACACACACACGATAGAACCCTGCAGAACTCCTCCGGGTGGGTGAGGGGACGGGGACAGGCGGTGAGGGGACGGGGACAGGCGGTGAGGGGACGGGGACAGGCGGAGAGACGATGTCATTTTTTCAAAACTTTATTCAGAAGTGTTTTCTTTCACAAACCCCGGGACAAAGCGGAGCAGCAGACGGTCCCTCCAGGTTCCACTCGCCTGGAGTCGAAAACCACTGAACTTTGTCACCAAGACCCAGTAGAACTCGGAACCCTCCAGCGGAACCGAGTCCAGAACCCAGCAGAACCAGAAGTTCCAGAACGTTCCATCGGCTCGAGGATTCCAGGCTTCTTTCTCACAGCTCACAGTTCTGGTTTTATCTTGTTCTTCAGGGTTCTTGGTAAAGACCGGGATCAGGACTCGAGGAGCCGAGGACAGAAGCAGGAACCGTCCCGCAGCTGAATCCCCAGGTCCTCCAGCAGCCAGGCGAACCTGAGCCCAGCTGAGGTTCTCCACCCTGTGGACTGGTTCTCTCTCTACCTGCAGGTGGGTTTCCTGATCTTTCGGTTCCAGACCTGATCCTGTCTCTGCGGAACGCTTCATGTTTTTGTTGCAGGAACGTTTCAACTGAAGGTTCCTGAAGGAACCACGAGTCTCTGTTCAGACCGTCAGAACAACGGAGGAACCTTCCCTGTGTGGGAACAACTCCACCCTGATCCACCCGGATCCACCCAGACTCCACCCGGATCCACCCGGATCCACCCAGACTCCACCCAGCTCCATCCAGACTCCACCAGGACTCCACCCGGATCCACCCAGACTCCACCAGGACTCCACTAGGACTCCACCCAGACTCCACCCAGACTCCACCAGGACTCCACCAGGACTCCACCCAGATCCACCCGGATCCAGCCAGACTCCACCAGGACTCCACCCGGATCCACCCAGCTCCACCCGCACCCCGCCCCAGCAGCAGCTCCAGGTCAGAGGACTGAGGAGCTCCAGGAAGTCCAAGGCATATTTCCAAGGCGATCTCGCCACTACGCCTTCAGAGGTCACGGGCGGAAAACACCAACCAGCAGGGCTGATTAACAAGCAGAAGAGAAAGTTAAGATCGGAACATAAAGCAGCATTTATTCTAACAAAAACCCCTCCCAGCAGAAAACAAGCCACCCGCCGCTCGGGCGCTCCCCCTTATAAATCAAACGAAGACGCCGCACAACGCGGGAAGTCCAGAAATGGACACGAAGTCCTGTCTTTTATGGCCCAAAGTTTCCCAAAGTTCGAGGCGCACGTCCCTGCGCCGGGACCGATCCTCAGTCCGCTGGTCCCCGTAGCTCCTCCTCTCCAGTCCGGCAGCTCCGTGGTGGAAAAACAGTTTGATCCAGTAGATCCCACGAAAGATCACCAAGTTCTATGTTCCACAGTGGTGCAGATCCTCCCTGGTCAACGCTCCACGGCCTCGCTCCTCCGGCAGGTGAGTTGCGTGAGACGTCACTCCCCCCTGTTGCAGGTGCGCTGCTTCACCTTAAATAACCAAGCCCCGCCCCCGCACCAGTGTCCTGATGATTACATCTGTCACGGTTTCAAAACACCAAACTCTGCCCCAGATTAAATAGCCACAGTGACCCAAGTTTACATATTAGAGTGACGGCACAGGACACATTAGACCAGCCCTGCTGGGTGGAACCTGCAGGGACCTCCGTGGTCGTTACACTCATTCTTCGGTTAGTAAAGAAACCCTCGGACAGCGTGGTGTTTCGGACGCCGTCTCCTCTCCGGCACTCTGTGTTTCAGAGGCGCAGCCGCCGTCCCGTCCTGCCAGCGGTGTTTCCTCGTTAGCCTCCGCAGCTGCTAAAGCTTTCGGTCTGTTCTTTTACCCCGCCACACTGCAGCTAGCGGGTCGACCCGTGTTTTCCACCCGCTAATAATCGCCTTTTGTGTCCTTTCCCACCGCCTGCAGACCCGCGTCTCGCCGCCTGCTGGCGACCCGCGTCGTTGCATCTTCCCGCGCTGACAGTGTCCCGCGTTGATGACATCATCAGCGCGACGGAGCAAAGTGAAAGTAAACAATGCAGTGGAGCACCGACCCTGTTGGCTGTAGACGAGTCTCCTCTCTCCTCTTCCTGGATCAGGAGAAGCTCTCTGGTCTCGCTATCTTGCCAATCGTCATCACGTAAGTTACCTCGTCGACTCGCGTCTGCCTTTCACGCTCCCTTTCGCCCCTCCCACTAAAAAGCTGATAGCAGCGACCCGCTAAAAACCTGGGTCGGCTGCAGGGTTGAAAAACCCGGGTCTAAAGCCGAGTGAACGCTTCACGCTGCCATGAGGAGCCGAGTAATTAGCGGGTTTAAACGGGTTTTTTGGCCGGTGTGAAAGCGGCTTTGGAGATTATCTGCTGAGATGAAGGTTTGAGACACTTCCTGCTGTGCTGCTCATGCAGAGGAGCTAGCTAGCATGAACCGAGCGTCTGGAGCTGGTTTCAGCAGCAGCTAAAGCCAAACCTTCTGTTCATGGCGACCGCCAACCAGGAGCCAGCGCTCTGCTGAAAGCCTGGACTTTACTAATGAATCGTGGCTGATGCTCAGACCGCGGACATGATGCTAACCACGCCGCTAGCGCCTTCTCTTTTTGATCGGTCAGACCACGTCTTCAACTTTGTTTCATTTAAAACCAGCTCTGCGTGTCAGAATCACCGAGCTGCGTTGAAGCAGAGAGAAGTGCTGCCGACGGGCTTTTCTCCACGAATCTTCAGCTTCCATCAGAATTCCAACCTGGCAGAAGCCATCTTCACATGAGCAGCAACGCATTGCTGCACGCGTCAGGCTGGGATTTCACCCAGCAAATCCGTTCGGGGAAGGAGGGACTTGCTGTACAACGCTTTGCGTTCATTGGACGGAGGGACACCGTGCGCCCGCCTAACTGTTTGGTTTCAGCCAATCACCGCAAAGAAAAAAATGACGTGGACAGCAGGCGCCGGGCAAGTGAAGATCAGCAACAGCCCACAGTGGAGAGAGCGAGAGATCACGACAAGATGTCGGGTGATTATTGCCGTTTCTGCAGTGACAATCTGCACATTACGGGCCTTCTGACAAACACTGTGCTAATTTTTGAAAAACCCCGCTTGACCAACGACAAATGTGTGGCGGACGGATCGGCAGAACTGGGCTGTGAGCTCTCAGATGATCTGTCCAAGTGGACGCGCATGTGTGAGCCGTGTTTTAACAAACTGCGACGCCTGGAGGCGGACATCAGCACCCGAAGCAACGGAGAGAAAAGGAGCACGGAGCGGCTGGACGAGGTGAAGAGGAGCCTCGCATAAACGCCAGACACACTCAACGCCATCTAGAACACCCGGGGACATCAGGAAACGGCGGCCTAAAGCTTCCACACCACAAGATGTTGCCACAGTTGGGCCCAGATTACCGCGAGCATCCACTGACATTCCATCTCGACAAAGTCCAGTACAGGTAAGTAAAACGTTCCCTTTTGTGTGTTTGATTTCAGCAAAAGAACCAAATGATGTTCCTGTCTGCTTGCTGATTAAAAACACTGTTTTAGTGCATAGATGTATGGAAGGAGATCTTTATCAGATGTGGCCTTCTTACGTTTAGCCTGCTACAGTTGTTTGCTTAAATTACAGCCTGTAAATGGCCGTAATGTTGTTTTATTGCGTTTTTAAATATGTATTAAAGGAAAACAAAAGGGGCGGAAAGACAAGGCGCTGGACAAATATGGATTTGAATATCGGGGGAACATTGTTGAGTAATGTTGTGATTTATTCGTATATTTTATATTCTTTGCACTGTAAACGACGACCTGGGAGTCACCTGTGCCATCTTTAAAAGCGTCCGCTCGGCTGTCAGCCGTTTGTTTGACGCAGCCGTCAGGCAGCCGCTGCTGCCGGCCGCTTCACTCAGTCTCAGTCCTTGGAGAGCGCTCGAGGTACGTCGGCGAACTTATGATTGTGAAAACAGAATGATCCGACTGCACTGTGAAATCTTCATTTAAAATGTTTCTTTTCTTTGTTTGCATACATGTTTTAAAAAACAGTTTCACGGTGAAGCAAGCAACACATCTTGATTGGAATAAAGAAACCTTGCGTGTCAGTACGAGCTCACGCCTCGTCAGTCCAAGGGCTGCCACACAGCCAGCGCAGCAATAACACCGACTCTCATTTCTCTTCGTAGGTTGTCATTGAAAATCCATCAGAAAGAGCAGATCAGACTGTCCCACAGACACTGAACATAGCCACAGGAAAATCTTCTGATTAGACACAATGACTTGTTTTCAGAAGTAAAAAAACCCATTCTCCATCTTGTGGAAGATGAGGCCAAAGAGCTCGCTGACCCATTCAAAGGTTTTGTGTTGTGAAGTCCTCAGCAGACGCCTTGAAGACATTTTCCTTGAAAAAGTTTTGACAGACCTGCAGACAAAGTCAGGATTCCTTTTTTCTCTTTTCTCCACTGTAACGAACAACAGACCGTTCTATGGCGCTGAGGGGAAGAGAGCCACGCCTGTCAGCCTTTACATGTTACATTAATAACGTCCTGCTTTACTCTGGTGCAAAGAAAGCTGATTTTAAAAGACTATCAAAGTTGGGCAAAACCACTACACACTCAAATGCTGTTGGAAAGCAGAAAGAGGTTGCCCAAACCTGCGGTGAAGCAGACGACGCACCAGGTGCCGCTTCAACAAGCACCACAGAAGCAGACTCTGAAAAAGCTAAGGGCTCACTCTCAGGTGAGAGGTAGAGCAAAATGATGTACTTCTCTGTATTCATGTCCTTTTGTTTTGTGTTTTCCTTCTTTTTGTGTCGCAGACAGCCAGGGTTCAGCATCTGGCACTCACGATTAAACCACTGCCTCACATGAGCAGCGGCAGACAACATCCAACCTGGATGATACTTTTGATTTGTGTGGCTCTGCTGATGTGATAACGCATGACAAGTAGTGCATGAAAAGTACCGTGCACGATATGCCTATTAGCATGAATACGACATATCTTTCCTGAATCAAATGCTCTATGACTTCAGTCACATTGTGGTGTTTTTCAGTGCAGATGGAGCAATGCCAACCGAGGCCCACATGCAGCCTCAACGCATGTAAGAGCTTTGTGAAGACAGATGACACTGCTCTGTTCTCGGCTGCTGCACGGGAACATTTTGGGCTAAAAGATCTTGAAGGTAAAACAAAATGTGTTTTATTTTCCGTGTTCTCCAACAGTAGTAGCTTATATACATATATATAGATATATATGTACAAGTCAGTTCCACTCCCATAACTAAGAGTTTTTGTTTTTCCTTTAGTTGTGTCACAAATGAAACATATTACACACATGATCGTTACACACTAATCATATAGCTTTTTCATTGGCTACAATTGAACTCTTCTGTGTCATTATATGCAGAATTATAATAAATTCAACTTAAGTAATAAATATAATAATATGTTATGTTAATCTTATTTCATTCAAAAATGTGTATCTTTAGTAAATGTCATGTTTTTCTGTCAGCAGGTGTTCCTGATGGTTTTATTCCTCATACTGTCCAAAGTGGTTCTTTAAAGATGAACGGATTCTGGCTGCATGACGCAGTGAGTCAAGTTGTGGACAAATTGGTCAAGTTTGAGGACATGGAGAACGTTGTGGCTGGTTTGATGGAAGCTTCAAAAGAGCGTCCACTGAAAGACACATTTCCCTGCCGCCAGCCTGGCCGCCCCAAAATCTACAAATACCAAAAGAGCAGAGAGAATCATGAGAACAACGTTCATGGTCTTGCTTCTACATCGGTGACTGCGACAAGCAGCACCAGGCCTCCTTCAGAAGATCACGTGAAGCAGCACACAGAGGCCAGACTCGGTTCAGGACTGTTCCTCACAAACATGCAGGATGCCGTCAAGGAAGCAGATGGAGAGAGACTGCTGCAAACGTTGTTCTACAACACTTATGGACATCACCAGTATGCCTACAGGTCAGTGCCACTCTGTCACCATCTCCAGCCCATAGTCTTACAGGGAACCGGTTTCGGTCCACTGGACCTGCACCTGGAGCTCCTCGATAACTTCCTGAAATCATTTTTGAAGCGCAGCGGTCCTAATATGACGGAGCAGGCAGCAGGCAGGGTCAGTAAATCACTCGATGCTCTTAGTGTCCAAAAGCAGCGGAGCCCATCGAGCTCTGAACGTGACTGACGACATCGCCTGTCCTGTGGATGTTTCTGGAGAGGCCAGGGTGTTTCAGCCAGTCGCTGGTAGGGAGTTCAGCGCACTTCCCAGATTCAACAGGAACTTCTTTGCCAGGTTGAATCACAGTGAGCCGTGGGGACGGACGAGGTCAAAGTTAAGAGTGGAGAAGTGACCCGTTTAGTGTTTTAACACTCGGTTCTTGCTTTAGTTATTCGATTTGTTATTCACTAGATTTTTTACTTCATTGAGAAAATTTACGTTTGTATGTGTGTGTGTGTGTATACATGTATGAGACTTGCTCTGTTACAAACCTGTGTGATTATAAAAGACAAAAAACATGTGAAGTTGTTTATTTACAGTATGTACAATCATGGTTGTTTTACACAAGTTACATACACCCCTCTCCCCCTGCAGCTAGCGGGTCGACCCGTGTCTGCGACCCGCTAACGATCGCCTTTTTAGACGCCTTTCCCACCGCCTGCAGACCCGCGTCTCACCTCCTGCTGGCGAGCCGCGTCGCTGCGTTTCCCCGCACTGATGGTGTCCCACGTTGATGACATCATCAGCGCGACGGAGCAAAACGAAAGTAAACAATGCAGCGGAAAACAGTCCCCGTTACCTGTAGACGGATCTGCTCCTCCCCACGGATCAGGGGAAGCTCTCTGGTCTCGCTGTCTTGCTGCTGCTGGGTCATGTTGACGGAGGAAATCTCACGCTGTGTCCAGAAACAACAACTAGCGCGCTAACTTAGCCGCGCTGCGTCGACGCCATCATGTAAGTTCCCGGATGTGTCCCTCCCACTAAAAGCCGGTAGAAAGCTGACCCGGGAATTTACCGGGTCGATTGCAGGGTGAACGACCCGGGTCGAAATCCCGGGTCAAACCTTTTCCCACTGCCACGACTTAGTGGGTTTAAACGGGTTTTTTGGCCAGTGGGAAAGGGGTAATACAGAGATAGTGGCAGCTGATGATACCATGAATCTGAGTCTTGGCTGCTGTGAGGCGTAACAGTGTCAGACTCATCCTCTTCACCATCATCATCATCATAATCCTCAATATAAACGTCTGGCAAAACCTCTTGATGTGAAGTTGTGTGCTCATATTCAATATCTCCAAACCCCCCCAATTATTAATAAGATTTCTTTGGCGTGCTCCAGTCTGAAGACAGGAAGCTTGTTAAGTGTTGCTGAGATCTCAAATGTGTGCACAATGTTCCACAACTGCTACACTGAGGTCTGTGCTGAATCCTGCACACGACGGTTTGCTCGTGAACGTTTGACTAGTTTGACGACCGAGAGACGCCGTGTATTCCTCCAGCAGATCCTCAACCAGCGGTCTGTCGGCGGATTAACTTCTCTGCTCCTCAGTGGAAGGAAGCATCGTCCTCAGACGGTTCATACACTGGTACGGGAGCTGGACAACATCAGGTTCACACGTACGATGACCAGGCTCTACGCTTGCTGTAGCCTCTTCAAAATGAGAATGCAGAGCTTTACGAAAGCAGCTCGTGCTCGCTTTTGCTTTGACTTCTTCCACTGTAGGATCCTGTCTTGTGAATTGTTTGACTGTGAGCCATGCCTTCCAGCTCTGCCAACCTGCTGAACAACGGCCTGGACGTCGTCTGGGGAGCCACACATCCCGACGTGGGACGCTCGAGGGAAGTTTAAACCCGTCCTCAATGCAGCTGTGGCTGCTACAACTCTGCAGTGCCCCTCCCGCCCAGCGGTTCGAGCACCCCGTCCTTGTGATGCTGTGGAACACTCCGATGAGGTTTTCAGATCTGTGGTCTCCATCAGTCCATGCTCCTCCACCCAGTTCTGCTTTGAGGGAGCAGAAAACCTTCCCTACTAACTTCAGTGACCTACAATAGATTATAAGAGGCGACGTGGACAGTCCTTTGTCCTGAATCATCCTCACAATCCAGTCCAAACAGCTTAAACTGTCAGCTGTTACTTAGCACAGTCCCGGCCTGGGGGTCCTGCCGGGGCTCAGTGTGGAGCAGCTCGGTCTCTCGGTCTCTGTGCTTCATCTCAGCAGACGCAGTCGGTGCCAAGAATGGAGTTCCTGTCAGAAATAAGTAAGATCATTAACCTCACATTAACATTTTGTGCAGCTGTTGTTACGTGCTGAGGGCACGATCGGCTGTTGTCTGTTCCGGGTCAGGTGGTTGCCAAAAAGGAGGCAGTGGAGCTGGGTGGTATGGTGCACCAAAAGGTAGAGGTTTATTTACAAAACAAAAGGGAAAAAGAAACAGGAGAGGCGATTAACAAAAGGGAAACAATGGGCAATACAAAGCTGGGTCAGGACGTGCTACTGCTGGAGATCGGAGTCCACACTCTCACTGGCAGCAGCTCCAGCTTCTTATGCTGTGGCTGATTGGCTGCACCTGGCATGGCTGATCGGAACCAGGTAGGGTGACCAGATGTCCCGCTTTGTGCGGGACAGTCCCGCATTTTACATACTGTTCACGCATCCCGCAAATTGAGATAATGTCCCGCACTGACAGCAGCACTTGATTTTTTTTTAAACGCAGTCTTGCCGAGGCTGTTATCCGGCGCTGATCAAACAACTGTGTCTGGTTGGGACAGATGTAACCCAGGTGGGAAAATGGGTTTTTGCCTCAGAATATCCCTTATTAATTTCCCTAAATAATTATTCAAAATCCTCCTCGTTCTCCGCGCGTCATTACGTCACGCGGTCACGTGACGCCGTGCGTCCAATCACGATCTATAAACACCGGTGGCCGGCTGGCACCCGGAAGTAATGAGAGGGGCGCACGACGGACAGGGACGCTGCCGGTAGGTTGGAGCATTGCTGACACAAACTGAATCTAAACCATCTCCGAACTAAACATCATGAATGTTGGGGTGTAGGAGCAGTTTACCGGAGCCGCGGTGCTGTGTGGAAGCCAGCTGTGCGCGATCAATCTGAGGAGTTGGTGAGTCGCGTTAGCGTTAGCTTAGCCTCCATTCATTCCTTTTCATCATTGTATTCCGAATATGTCTATGTCAATCAAGATGTGAAACACTGTTATTTATTTATCGGACAATTGATTACTAGTCTGGTAATCATGAAATGAAATTATGCACTTTAACACCAGTTATGATGCTGGTGTTGTTCCTGCAGCCCAGCCAATCGCCGGAGCTGTTTGTGTTTGTCTGTGGTACTATGCACTGAAGATCTTAGTCTGTATTTATTCAAATCCAGTTTTAATAAGACGATGTGTTGTACAACATGGAATTATATTTTTGTATTTATGACTAGTCTTGATTCAATGTGCACAATATTGATTGGACCTGTTTTGACGCAGGCCAGGTCGATGGCGAGCCGCTAGGCCCGAGCTGAAAGCTGCACCTGAGAAGCAAGTCTAAGTGGAACCCAATCTGCTCAGGTTGGGTTGGTAGGACGTACATTTCCTAGTGAATTCCTGGGAGCTGATTTTGATGTTTCTACACTGGCACTTGTTGTTCCTGATGGCGAGAATCATCAATCCCTGGTGTTGATTGGTATGAACACCTTGGAGCCGCTGTATAGCCAGTGTATGGGGAGTGAATACGCCAACTTCCAACCAGCTGCCCATGGTTACAGAGCAGTGCTTAAACTGCTGCAGATCCGCCACCAACAGCAACTGGTGGGCAGTGACAGTGTTGTGAGGTTAGCTGGCAAGTCCCCAGTCCTGATTCCCGCTGGTCACACCACCCGTGTCGATGGCTCTATCCACACCAGCATGTTGTTATCTGACCAATGGGCGCTGGTGGAGCATCCAGCTTCGCCACTGCCGGGTGGGCTGTGTGTGCAGAACTCATTGATTATGCTCCCAGATCAATCTCATGAGAAGATCCCAGTCATTCTTAGAAATGAGTCAGATCAGGATGTGACCATTCCACCTCTCTCTATCATTGCTGAACTTGCAGTTGCACCCCAAATTCTATTGCATACATTGTCAAATCGTTCATCAGAAAGTTCCCCTATTCTGAAGTTAGAATTCGGAGATTCTCCTATTCCTTCAGAGTGGAAGACCAGAATCACTGAGAAGCTTAATGAGATCCCTGATGTTTTTGCTCTCAGTGACATGGACTTCGGACGCACAGACAAGGTGAAACATCAGATAAAGCTCCATGACGAAACTCCATTTAAGCATAGGGCCAGACCTATCCACCCTCGAGACATTGAGGCGGTCCGTCAGCATTTGAGAGGCTTGCTGGAAGCTGGAGTTATTCGTGAATCTGAGTCGTCATTTTCATCACCAATTGTCGTGGTCCGTAAGAAGAATGGTGACATACGATTATGTATTGATTATCGAAAGCTGAACCTGCAGACAGTTAAAGACGCATATCCCCTGCCAAACCTGGAGGAGTCGCTGTCTGCCCTGTCTGGTTCTAAGTGGTTCAGTGTTCTTGATTTGAAATCTGGGTATTATCAAATCGAAATGCATGAAGAAGACAAAGCAAAAACTGCTTTTGTGACACCCCTCGGATTTTGGGAATTTAATCGGATGCCCCAAGGAATAACCAATGCTCCATCTACTTTTCAACGGTTGATGGAGAAGAGCATGGGAGATCTTCATTTGAAGGAAGTTTTAGTTTTCCTTGATGATCTCATTATTTTTTCAGATACGCTGGAGGAACATGAGCGGAGGTTACTGCGAGTACTGCAGCGCTTGAAAGAATTCGGGTTGAAGCTCTCTCCTGAAAAGTGCAAGTTTTTCCAGAAATCGGTTAAATATCTGGGGCACATTGTCTCAGAGAAGGGAGTTGAGACTGATCCGGAGAAGATCATTGCTTTGAAATCCTGGCCAATTCCTAGAACTTTAAAGGAGCTTAAATCTTTTTTGGGGTTTGCCGGTTATTACAGGAGGTTTTTAAAAGGCTATTCCACCATTGCAAAGCCGCTAAATGACCTGACGCGTGGTTATGCGCCTGCCTCCAGAGCCCAGACGAGGTCTAGTCCAACTAAAGCCCAGGACCCGAAACAGCCTTTCGGAGAGCGATGGTCGTCAGCCTGCCAGGTTGCATTTGAGACGCTCATTGAGAAGTTGACCAGTTCCCCTGTTCTTGGTTTTGCTGATCCGAAACTGCCATATATCCTACACACTGATGCCAGCACCACTGGGCTTGGTGCGGCTTTGTATCAGGAGCAGGAGGGCCAGCTGAGAGTAATCGCATATGCCAGCCGTGGTCTTTCAGAGAGCGAATCGAGGTATCCGGCGCACAAATTAGAGTTTCTTGCATTAAAGTGGAGTGTGTGTGAAAAGTTTCATGACTATCTGTACGGGACCAACTTCATGGTGGTGACTGACAACAACCCGCTCACTTACCTGTTAACAACAGCAAAGTTGGATGCTGCTAGTCACAGATGGCTTGCGGCTTTGTCCACTTACACTTTCAGGCTCCAGTATCGAGCTGGGAAGCAGAACCTCGATGCCGACGCTTTGTCTCGTCGCCCTCACAGCCACACTACTGACCAGGCAACTCAGAAAGACAGGGATCTGATCAACAAGTTCGTTGGAGAACATGTCATCGAGCCTGGTGAGGTGGAAGAGCTTGATTCAGCTGTTGTCTCTGCCATTTGTCACCGCTGTCTTGTTACCAGCCAGCCGAGCGGCTGGGCAGAGAGCCCCATCGCCCTCGTTGAGTCTTTGAGCCTGTCAGCTCAGGCTATTCCTGACTGCTATGCCAGTGAGGACCTCCATGGTCTACCAGTCGTTCCCTCCGTGTCACATCAGGACCTCAGGGAGAAGCAACGTGCTGACCCTGTGATTCGTGAGGTCATCCACCAGATGGAGACTGGGGAGAAAGTTTCTTCGACAACGAGGCAGGAGCTTCCAGATATTGTGTTGTTGTTGAGGGAGCTTAACCGCCTTGAGCTGCAGGAGGATATCTTGTACCGGAGGAGACAAGATGGGGAACAAGTCTTGTTCCAGCTGGTGCTGCCAGAGGATCAGAGGTCAGTTGTCTTCAAAAGCTTGCATGATGACATGGGCCACATGGGCATCGAGCGGACCATAGACCTTATACGCTCCCGTTTTTTCTGGCCTCGCATGGCAGCTGATATTGAAGCTAAGATCAAGGCCTGTAACCGTTGTGTGAGACGCAAGGCACTTCCAGAAAGATCGGCACCTCTGGTTAACATCAAGACCACTCGTCCTTTGGAGTTACTTTGTATGGATTATTTGTCACTTGAACCTGATCAAAGTAATGTGAAGGACATTCTAGTTTTCACTGATCACTTTACAAAGTTTTCAGTGGCTATTCCCACACCAAACCAGAAGGCAAAGACAGTAGCAAAATGTCTATGGGAGAACTTCATAGTGTGTTATGGAATACCAGAACGTCTTCACACAGATCAAGGGCCTGATTTTGAGTCAAAATTGATCAGAGAACTTTGTCAACTCGCTGGTATCATCAAGACCAGGACCACTCCTTACCATCCTCGGGGAAACCCAGTTGAGAGATTCAACCGGACCCTGCTCAACATGCTTGGGACTTTGGAGCACAAGCAGAAGGCCCGGTGGAAGGACTATGTGAAACCGTTAGTGCACGCTTACAACTGCACGCGGAATGACGTTACTGGTTTCACACCATATGAATTGATGTTCGGTCGTTCCCCACGTCTTCCAGTAGATCTAGCTTTTGGGTTACCTGTACGGGAGAGTAAGTCTGTTTCCCATTCTCAGTATGTTGAGAACCTGCGGTCCAGACTGGAAGAAAGTTTCCAGTTGGCTTCACAAAATGCTGCAAGAACAGGTGAAAGAAATAAAGCTCGCTTCGATCAGCGAGTCACTCCATCAAGTCTTCAGGAGGGTGATCGCGTTTTGGTGCGAAATGTCAGACTTCGTGGCAAGTACAAGCTTGAGGACAAGTGGGAGAGAGATGTGTACGTCGTCGTGAACCGTGCGAGGGACCTGCCTGTATATACAGTGCGGCCAGAGAATAAGGCGGATGGGCCAACTCGTACACTGCACCGAGACTTGCTTCTCCCATGTCCCTTTTTGCCAACCTGTGGTGATGTAGACCCTGTACCAGTCACGCCACCACGTCGTCCTCAGACACGGAGTCAGAAACAAACCAGTGTTGATCCAGCTGAAGATCTGGTCGAGGAGGAAGATGAATGGGATGTGCCTCAAATGCAGATCCGTCCAGCCACATTCCTGTTCAAAAGCTCACCGGTGTCTTCAGTGAATCCTGTGGGTTCTAGTCCAGAAGCTTTGCCCTTGCCTGTCTGTGGTGAATCCCCTGCTGAGCCTGACGCTTCTTCATCTGTAGTAGAAGAGCTTGAGCCTGTGGAAAATGTATCTGAGCCTGAGGGAATACTACCACCTTGTGTTCCTGAAGAACCAGTGCTCGCTGGTCAAGCAGAGATGTCACCCAGCCAAAATGAGCAGTTATTCAGTCCACAGGAAGTACCGATTGAAACCTCAAATGTACCTGATCCGGTTGTCGATGCGATCCCTGTTGTCCGACAGTCTAGTCGGCAGCGTCAGCCTCCTAATCGTCTTCAGTATGCGGCGTTAGGTAATCCGGTTATTTCAGTTGTGCAGACACTATTTCATGGCTTCATCGATGCTTATAGTAATGCGCTTAGCACCGCTGCAGCAACTGATCTCGTGCCGTCCCGTATTTATGAAGTTTAGCATGCACCGGGAGTTGCATGATCTAAAGCGGGGAGGATGTAACCCAGGTGGGAAAATGGGTTTTTGCCTCAGAATATCCCTTATTAATTTCCCTAAATAATTATTCAAAATCCTCCTCGTTCTCCGCGCGTCATTACGTCACGCGGTCACGTGACGCCGTGCGTCCAATCACGATCTATAAACACCGGTGGCCGGCTGGCACCCGGAAGTAATGAGAGGGGCGCACGACGGACAGGGACGCTGCCGGTAGGTTGGAGCATTGCTGACACAAACTGAATCTAAACCATCTCCGAACTAAACATCATGAATGTTGGGGTGTAGGAGCAGTTTACCGGAGCCGCGGTGCTGTGTGGAAGCCAGCTGTGCGCGATCAATCTGAGGAGTTGGTGAGTCGCGTTAGCGTTAGCTTAGCCTCCATTCATTCCTTTTCATCATTGTATTCCGAATATGTCTATGTCAATCAAGATGTGAAACACTGTTATTTATTTATCGGACAATTGATTACTAGTCTGGTAATCATGAAATGAAATTATGCACTTTAACACCAGTTATGATGCTGGTGTTGTTCCTGCAGCCCAGCCAATCGCTGGAGCTGTTTGTTTGTCTGTGATACTATGCACTGAAGATCTTAGTCTGTATTTATTCAAATCCAGTTTTAATAAGACGATGTGTTGTACAACATGGAATTATATTTTTGTATTTATGACTAGTCTTGATTCAATGTGCACAATATTGATTGGACCTGTTTTGACGCAGGCCAGGTCGATGGCGAGCCGCTAGGCCCGAGCTGAAAGCTGCACCTGAGAAGCAAGTCTAAGTGGAACCCAATCTGCTCAGGTTGGGTTGGTAGGACGGCTTCTACCCTGCAGCTTGATCTCCTTGTCCTTTCTGCAACCTATCTCTGGGCCACCTTTCTATCATTTCATTTCCCCTCCTAAACCCTTGGATTTTTCTCTGGACGTTTCAAGGTGGACTCAAGAACTGTGTTGCTCCGTCTCTGACGGGAACCTCATTGATCCCCGGCTGGGTGATCAACAATCAAGAAAACAGCGTTGGTGTCCGCTGTCGACACTGATTTGTTTGTACGAAGATCACTTCATTGGTTAAGGCTTCATTGTTTTTTTTTGTTTTTTCACTTATGTTTGTTGTTGTCTGTGGTGTTGCATTTATATAAAAAAGGTACCGCTTCACTCAGACGTGTTCAGTCTCCTACTTCTCCACTCCATGAGCTGATCTAGTCTTCTGATTGGTCACTGCCCAGAATCTTCCCGATCATTAAAATGTAACTTCCAGGCTACACAGAGCTGTCCTCAGGGGGCGGGGCTAGCTCTGGGATGATCTGTCAATCAAGCCAGACGCCCGACCCCGCCCCGCCACAAACAACAACAGCGTCGCTTCGGCTGCAGCAGCAGACAAAAAGATAAAGACACGACCTGTAAAAAAAAAAGAAAAAAAAAGAAAATGCAGCAAAGAGTGGGATGCCATTTCATCCTCATGGGTAAGAACAGTGCAGGGTGACTGCACCAAAGTTTTCTGTGATGTTCGTCAGAGCAGTTTTTCCGCTTCACATGGAGGTGAATATGAAGTGAGACACCAACAGTCCCAGACTCACAAAAAACGTGTGGCTCAAAAGAGCAGTTCCCGTTCCATCAATACGTTCCTGCTGAAACCCAAACTACTGAACACAGATAAAGTGACAGCAGCTGAACTAACGAGCGTCTAACACGATGTACAGCACTCTGCTCATACAGGGCAGAACACTGGCAGTGAGCTGCAGGACGTCTTATCTGAATATAAGCTTCAGTATTGTTCTGTCAGAACAAACACTTTAATAGTGTGGTGTTTGTGTTTTATATCTTTTTGTGCCTTCAGTACCACAATATTAATTTATTTTATATTTTATTTATAGAGGAGTAGCCCCTTGAGATGCACCATCTGCATCTCACATAAAATGTGGCGATGCACAGTAAATAACAGGTTAATACATCATTTAAAATGCATTTGGTAGAGCTCTAAATAGTCTGCAGTTCTGAACTGCAGGAGTGAGGTGAGCTCCCTGCAGCATTTCTTTATTCAGATTGTTGGATTTGATGTGTTGAGCCTAGAGGTGAATGGAGCTTCTTCAGGAGCCTCATCTTGGACTTGAACATGTGGTTCAGTATTGTTCAGAACAAACTCTTTAATGTTGTGGTGTTTGGAGTTGCGCGAAGGTTTTGTTGTGATCTTACATGAACCTGGGAAAGTTGCATTAAAATGAAATAACCTATACTTGAGCAGAATACTGGTAATTTTTTTTGATTAATTATTGAAGACAACCACAACATCTTGGTGTCCCACACTGTCCCACTCAGATTTAGGGTGCTTTCACACCTACTAGTCCGCTAGAGTGGTTCGGTTCGGACATAAATTATTCATAAATGTTGCAGCTGTCAACTAGTTCGGTTCGCATTCACACCACTTGTTTTTGCAGATGAACTCTCCACTATGACCCTCCTGCCCCTTGGTGGCGCTGTTCACATAATAATGTGTTTTGGGTGGCGGAAGTGAACCCTGATTGGCCAGCATGTGTGACGTAATGTGCTGCGCGGCTTGCTACGGAAGCCTCCGCCGACCAAAAAGCCTTCTCCACAACAGAGCGGACAGGACCGAGGCTGGTCAACGTTCACACCAGCAGCGGACCGCGCCGAGACCGCACCGAGACCGCCTCCTCCAGGAGGTCTCGGTGCGGTTCTTTGTCCCGGACCAAAACTAACTGGTCTGCTTTCACACCAGCGCGTACGAACCGAACCTGCCGGAGTTGGGGACGCTAGTCCGCTTCAAGCGGACCAAATGCTGTAGGTGTGAAAGCACCCATAGTCTCTGTCCCACAGGTGGTCAATTGGGATCTGGTCACCCTAGAACCAGGGAGGTGAGGTGCAGAGCAGGAGAGCACTCAGACACAAGACGGCCCCAGGGCCGTAACACTGAACATACAGAAAAATGCAGTAGGCCTATGCCATTTCATTTGCCAATTAAAGACGATATTATTGACACTTTTGTTGGTACTATGATTTCATATTGCCAAAAGCAGCTTGTTGTTGGACAAAAGCAGTACAAATACAAGTAAAGTTGTGTTTTTTACTTCTTAAATAACGTTTTCAGGCATGCACAAGTTTTATTTTTGTTTTTAGTAATTCATTTTAGGAAAGGACTTTTCATAAAAAAGGGAAACACCTCAAGTGAATCATGAAAAAAAATCTTTACTTACCTTCACGAACAATCCATCGCAGCTCTCCAAGTCTGGAAAAGCACTCCCGGAAAGCCGGCTGTCCTTTCACACCTTCTCCCCTGGTAAACATGAGCATTCGTGCATGAGCGTGGAAACGACGAGCTGCTGTCGCAGACATAATCATACACGGCTATGTCCGGTTTGTTTGGGGGTGGGGGTGGGTGGCAAAGAAAAGATACGTCAGTTCAGATCTCGGTTCCAAAGGGAGTCGTGATTATAAGTGAGAGACCAAAAACAAGCCGACCTGCGACCAAACACAGCGAGACACGTGAGACAAGCGGCTTCAGACCAACAGATCAGCGGTCGCAGCTTCATCATCAGCAACACGTCGTCACCACTAGGGGGCAGCAGAGAGGGGAGGAGATGCTGAGAGTGGGGGAGGGAGTGTGTGTGGTGTGCGTGTGGCATTTCAGTTCATCAGTCCAGGCAGTGTGTGGTTCGGCCCGCCTCCCCTTTGCGCTCCAGCTCAGATGGTCGTTGCCGTGCTGCCTTTTTTTTTTGCTGATGAAGTCTGGATCCCGCCAGCACCCGCTTCCTGGTGAGGTTATCCAGGATGGGAAAGGGATGACTCACTTTGATATAAATCAGTATTTCCCCTAGTATTAAGCCAATACTTTGTCACATCAGATTGTTTTAGGAAATAGTTTTTAATAAGTTATCATACCAATTTGATTCCTTTTACATCGTGCTGATGTCTTCAGCTTGGTTTTTGTTTGGATGTGGTTTCAAAGGGGAAATGAACATGTCATGTCTCTATAGAAGCAGTGTGACGTGAAAAACACTGAGCACTAAGAGGAGATGAGTCCAAGTTGAGTGTTCCACTTCTCTTTTATTTTTCTTGTGCAAAACAAAGAAAAAGTGCAAAAAAAAAAAAAAAGTGCACCACTGAGTGTGATGACTGAATGTCTCTGGGCCCTGAAACACACATAAAACTCCCTGAGGTGTAAAACTTAATATTAGTTCATTAAAACTATGTTAAAATCCTCCACTACAAACTCATAATAACCTAAAGAAAACAAAACCCGTACTTAAGAATAAACCAAACTAACGACCCCAAATAAACCCATGAAATCCTAAACCATATCTAAAATCCGTGAAACCACCCCCACCCATTTCCACTCTTGGTCCAGCATGGAACCTTCTTCAGTGGTGTCCGTCCCCCGGGGAATCTTTTGGCCAGACACCACTCCTGGACACAAGAGCAGAAGGCGTGTTAAAATCACACACACACACTTCACGATACTCACACACCCAACACCTTCTCACACTCACTGCATGCCAACACCTAAAAGAACAGCCAATTAAAACAGGCACATATGTTAGACATTCCCAATTTGATTTGTCCCGTTTGTCTTGCCGGTCCGTCGCCATCCCCACACCCGACCCACAGGCAAACAGCCTTTCAATAAATAAATAAATATTTTAAAAAGACAATCGTTGTGCAAATTTCTTCATGTGCAAATTAGCCTTCTTTAAAGAGCTGTGTGCGTTAAAGTGCTAAGTGAGAGAGAAAAAGTGTCTCTGTGCAAAGTGCAGTGCTGTTCGTCACACTCTACTAAATCAATACATAAAACTCCTCTTTTGACTGTTTCAGATCTTGAGATGGATGTGGTGGAGGACGAATTAGCTTCACTGCTCGTCCCCTCAGCATCAGCAGCTTCTTCCATTTCAGCAGATCCAGCCGTTATTCTCCCGTCTGCAGACGATGGAAGAGGCTCGAGAGCTGCTTCGCCCTGAAGCACGGCAGGTAAACCTGAAGCATCTGCAGTGTTTCAGATTATCAGTGTCGTCACATGAACTGTTGTTACTCATTGTGGTTCATTAAATTCAACAAAACTTGCTGTCAAAAATAAAACAGTTAATTTATTTAATGCTTCGGAAGAAAAAGGATCCAGTTTTGTTTTTTTTTTTGCAGAAAGTCGAGATTGTTGTGACGTCCCATCCTAACGGTGGACATGTCTTCAGAGTTGGACAGAATGAAGACATTGTCTGATGCAGCAGTAGACTGACGGTCAACATTCTGGTTGCAGAAATGATCGAATCACGAGGGTCAGAAAGAATCCGGAGGATCAGAAATCCCTTCGAACTGCGGGAAGCCATGAATAGAATCATCTCAGAGGGTTTTTGTGTCAGGAGGAGGATTCCACCCAGAAGGGTGTGGGGCAGTTCTGCACTTGGAATTCTGACTCTTTCTCCACATCTCCAAGATCCAGACTCAAAGAGTGGATTTTTAAGTTTTAATGCATCTTTGAAATCTAAACAGTGTTATTTTAGTCCTCAGTCTTGAGTCCATGTTTCTACCTCGTGTGTGTGTGTGTGTGTGTGTGTGTGTGTGTGTGTGTGTGTGTGTGTGTGTGTGTGTGTGTGTGTGTGTGTGTGTGTGTGTGTGTGTTCTCGTATTTCTATCCTTGTCGGGGCCAAATGTCCCCACAAGGATAGCAAAACGTGGAACGACGTGCCTTGTGGGACCTTTTTCCGGTCCTAAGTAGGAGAAACAGTGTTTTCTTGACCATGTTGTTGTTACTGAAAAAAGTAAAAGTGCAAAAACATTTCTTTAGGGTTAGGCTTTGTTGTGGTGTGGGTTAGGGTTAGGGTTAGGGTAAGGGTCAGGGGCTAGACATGAATGGGAGCCAATGGACGGTCCCCACAAGGATAGAAATACAAGACTGAGCGTGTGTGTGTGTGTGTGTGTGTGTGTGTGTGTGTATGGATGTATGTATGAATGTATGTGTGTGTGTCAGTGTGAGTGAGTGTTGGGTTGGGGTGGGGGGGAGTGAGGTGGGAGAGGACAGGGTGGGGGGTGGACGGGGGTGGGGGGGGATGATGCCCTGGATCTCCGGGTGCGTGGCCGGAGCGCTGGGGGGGGTACTGGCCTGGGGTGGGTAGCCGCCCGTGTGGGCTGGTTCTCCCGGGGGGGTCATGGCCCTCCGCCTGGGTGGGGGGTTGGCTCCTGGGCTCTTGGGCCTTGGGCTCTCGGCCCTGCCCGCCCCGGGCGTCCGGCGCCCGGGGTGGACCGGCTCCTGCCTGTCGTGGCTCTGCGGGGCCCGGGCCCCGGGACTGCCGGGGTCCCCGGCCGGGGCTTTCCTCTGCCCCGTTTCTGAACCGGAGCGGGGGCGTCTGCCTGGGGGGGCGGCTTGGATCCGGGCTCTGTGATGACCGCCGGCTGTCTGGGCTCTGAGGGCCTCTCTGGCCTGCTTCTGGCCTTCTCAGGGGTCAGAGGTCATATATGCATGATCACTATCACCATCACTATCACCATCATATTCACATGATCACGTTGATCTTTAATCACTCTTGACATACTGGGTTACCTTGTCTTCTTGTGGTGGTTAGACTAATGGTGATCTGTAGTAGCCTTCTCTTGTTGCACGCCCCGAGTTTACTACTAGTTACTACTAGTTACTACTAGCTATATTCTCAAAAAAAAAAAAAAAAAGGTTTGTGGTGTCCTTGCCTTTCCTTCCTCCCCTACACCTCCTTTTACTTTTGTGGCCTGGTCTGTTCACTACTATGGTTCGTCAGGGGGAAAGGAAAAAAAAAATTGTATATATATATATGTATATATGTATATATATATATATATATATATATATATATATATATATATATATATATATATATATATATATATTTATATATATATATATGTGTGGTTCTGTCAGTGTTTGTGTTGGTTGTCGGCTCTGTTTTGGTGTTGTCTAGATTGGGGTTTGGGATTGTTCTTGGTTGCGTGTGGTGCGTCGACAACACTGTTTTGTATTGTGAATTTGTACATAGGTTGTGCCCCCCCCCCCCCCCCCCCCCCCCCGTCCTGCTGCTAACATTAAAATTTGTTCAGATAGGAAAAGGCTACAATCATACAATATTGCACGCCCCAGCTGCCGAACAGGACAAGGGAGACAAAAAAAAATGCTTCTACAAGGTTCTGCGTGGAGTCAAAGAATGCTGCATACTCATGGTTCTCTTCAACACTTTATTTAATCTCCAGAGACAGACGTTCTCACACATTCTCAGATGTTCTCAGATGTTCTCAGACGTTCTCAGACGTCCAAAGCTTTGATTACATCTGGTTTACAACGACCTGCAGGGACACAAACAGGAAACAGTTGGGTTCTGGCTGGGTTCTACCCTGTCCCGGATTAGTAGTTCCAGAGGCACCTGGGCACTGAGGCTCACTGGGCCCCGCCCACTCTAACTGCCCTCCCACAGCTATTCATTCATATATATTGTTCAATTTGACGCCATACCAGCGTTGGCCACGCCCCCCCCCTCGGTCTGACCAGGTGACGCCGTCTCACTGAGTCACAGAACAGTTTACTGACATGAACCCCGGCAGCCCGGCGCCTGGCCAAAGGTTACAACGATAAAGAGAGGACTGAACATCAGCCAATCAGAACGCACAGCAGCACTTCTCAAAAGTCACGGACTGAAGACCACGGAGACGCTTCCAGCTGTGCTGAACCCTCAAACATCTGGCTCTGACAGAACGTCAGCAGGTCTGAGTCGAGGCCTGCTGCTCGTCCCTCCTCACCCAGGTCCGATGGTCCGTCCCCGTCCCCCGCTGAGGCGCCTGAGCTCCGGACCGGTCCTGGACCCTCTGTCCAGGTTAAGGAAGCGCTGGAGCATCTGTTCCAGTCAGAGTGTCTGCCGCTCACTAGCGCCCCCTGGCTCTCTCATTCAGAACGCTCTCAGCGCACCTCTCCTGCTTCGCCATGCGGTGGAGCTTCCTGTCCCACTGATGACCCCATCTTCCAGGACAGACCCCTCCAGCCGCCCCCTCCCTGTATGACGGGTGGTGCAGTGTCCTGCTGGACAGCCCCCCCCCCACTCCAGGACATTCTCCTACTCCACCTGTTTGGACCTCCACTGCTCCCAGAGCAGCCCGGAGCCTGGTGAGAGGAAGCGTCCTGCGGGAGTGTAACACCGAGTCGCCAGTAGGGGCAGCATGGTGCACGAGGCGGCGCTGCAGTCCAGCGCTGCTCGATGATGGTCTGAAGAAGCAACAGGATGGACTTTGGTGCCCCGAGCACAATTACTGTGAGTTTGATCTCTATATATTCTGTCCAAACGTGAAACAGCTGCACACGGTTTGTTGGTATATTTGGTGCGTAAATGTGAATAAAAACAAACTGCAGATCTCTAATTGTTCTGTGTACGACGTGTAGCCCGCCCTCCTCCACCTCCACATGGGTCACGTTGCTGAAGAGGACTCGGTCGGAGACGAGGACAGCCGTCCCAGTGCTCGCACTGAGCTGTGGGAACCTGACCCAGGACAGGCCCCACTCCACTGCAGTACCGCGTGTCTCCTGTAGGAGTCACACATCTCTGCTCTTCAGCCTCATAAGTTCAGCCAAGGCTGCCTGTTTGGTGCAATCCCTGCTGCCATTAATGCTTAACGGTCCTAATGTCAGGCTGTCCATAGAGAATGGAGAAAAGAGGCAGAGAACAGTGAAAGAAGCAAAGAAGTAAAGAAGAGACACTGCCGAGCCCCGCCCACCACTGCAGATCACAACTCCTTCACCCCTCCGTGCTTTTTAACCTTACTTAACAATGTAGAGAACCTGTACCTCGTCTTTTGACTCAGCTGTTCAGGACCAGCCTGTTTCTTTATTTTCTTTATCGAGTTTATAAAACCATCCAGGTCTGCGAAAAAATCCTGTACATTCGCTGTTCTTTGACCATAGGTTCATCCACAAATTTGCTAATGTCTTTGACGGAGCAGTGAGGGGGTCTTCCGGCCCCGCCTCCAGGTGACGTACCTTTCTCTTCGTCGTACGTGACGGTGGAGTTCCCCGTGAAGCCGAGGCAGCTGGCCTGATGCAGGAACCGTTCTTGATCTGCGTCCGTCACAGCGGTTATGTTTTTGGCTGGAAGCAGACGGCGACAGTGAGCAGCAGTCTTCAGAGGAACCGTGGTTCCTCTGTGGCGTTCTGACGGACGGCGCCGTACCGTAGAAGTAGAGGGCCTGGGCACTGAAGTCGCCCTCCAGCTGGATGTTCAGGTTCATCAGCCTCGCCGTCTGGCCGAAGTCAGTTCCGCTGCTGTTCACGTAGATCGCCCAGCTGTTCTCGCTGCTCGGCAGCATGTGGTACACCGCGGTGAAGCTCACCACTAGAACCCAAATGAAATCAGCAAAAAGTCTGTAGCAGTTACCGAGAACTCGGCTCAGGCACCGATCAAGAAAACCAAACTACAAGAAGAAATCAAAGAACCAAAAGATCAAAGAAATACATAGAAACAGTCAGTGAGCATCAACCCGAGAACTCAGTTGGTTCACAGCAGAACACAACATACAGCCAGGACCCTGGACCCCGGACCCTGTCCTCGAGAATCCCAGACCTAACACCATATCCCCTCAATCCTAAACCCAACAACCTAGACCCTATCCCCTAGACCCAACACCCTCAACCCCAGACCCTCGATCCAACACCCTATCCCCTAGACCAGGGGCGTCAGACCCGTGCCAGAAAGGACTGAGTGGCTGCAGGTTTTTGTTCCAACCAAGCAGGAGCACCAGACTCCACTCATTTCATCAAGCTACCCTGAAGACCTGATGAAGACCACTCAGTCCTTTCTGGCACGGGTCTGACACCCCTGCCCTAGACCCAAGGCTCAGTCTTGTCCCCAAGACCCAGATCTATACCCTAGCCCAAGACACAAACCCCAGACCTGCCCCCTGCCATGAACCCTGAACCCTGAACCCTGAATCCCTGTCACTTCACACTCGGCTGCGAACCGCCCCAGTGCATGATGGTCCAGGTTTGATGAAGCCAACAGGACATCATCATCTGCAAACAAGAAATCCTGTGCTCCCCAAACTGGACCCCCTCTAGCCCCTGGTCCCTGAACCGGACCCCCTCCAGCCCCTGGCTGCACCAAGAAATTCTGTCCATAAAGATTCTGAACAGAACCAGTGACAAAGTTCAGCCCTGCTGGAGTCCAACATGCACCGGGAACAGGTCCGACTTACTGCCGGCAATGCGGACCAGACTCCTCCTTCAGTTATACAGAGGCCAGAGACATCATCAACAAGGGGCCCCGGACTCCGTTCTCCCAGAGCCCCCCCATAAGACACCCTGAGGGATGCGGTTGAACACCTTCTCCAAGTCCACTGGTCGGGCGAACTCCCACGAGCCCTCGAGCACCCTATGGAGGGTCTAGAGCTGGTCCACTGTTCCAGGACCAGGACGAAAACTGCATTGTTCCTCCTGAATCTGAGGTTCGACTATAAGGTCGAATCCTCCTCTCCAGTACTCTGGAATAGACTTTCCCAGGGAGGCTGAGGAGTGTGATTCCCCTATAGTTGGAGCACACCCTCCGGTCCCCCTTTTTAAACAGGGGGACCACCACCCCGGTCTGCCAATCCAGAGGCACCGTCCCCGAACACCACGCGATGTTGCAGAGATGTGTCAACCAAGACAGTCCCTGAACGTCCAGAGACTTAAGGTTCTCGGGGCGAATCTCGTCCACCCCCGGTGCCTTGAGACCGAAGAGCTGACCAACTACCTCAGTGACTTCAGCTTGGGTGATGGACGAGACGACCTACGGGACCTCAGTCCACCTCTGAGACCTCAATCCACCTCTGAGACCTCAGCCTCTGCTTCCTCCACGGAAGACGTGGCGACAGGATTGAGGAGGTCCTCGAAGTCTTCCTTCCACCGTCCAACAATGTCCCCAGTTGAGGTCAGCAGCTCCCCACCTCCACTGTAAACAGTGTTAGTGGAGACCTGCTTTCCCCTCCTGAGGCGCCGCACGGTTTGTCAGAATTTCTTCGAAGCCGACCGGTAGTCCTCCTCCATGGCCTCCTGAACTCCTCCCAGACCCCAGTTTTTGCCTCCACAACCACTCGGGCTGCAGTTCTCTTGGCCTGCCGGTACCCGTCAGCTGCTTCGGGAGTCCTATGAGCCACCAGGGCTCGATAGGACTCCTTCTTCAGCTGGACGGCAGCCCTTACTTCCGGTGTCCACCACCGGGTTCGGGGGTTGCCGCCACGACAGACACCGGAGACCTTACGACTACAGCTCCGGGCAGCTGCTTCGACAATGGAGGTGGAGAACATGGTCCACTCGGACTCAATGTCCCCAGCCTCCCTCGGGACCTGAGAGAAGCTCTCCTGGAGGTGGGAGTTGAAAATCCTGCTGACAGAGGGTTCCTCCAGATGGTCCCGGCAGACCCTCACAACCGGTCTGGTTCTGCCAGGTCTGTCCAGGTTCCTCCTCCACCAGATGGAGGTCGACAGCTCTGCTCCTCTCTTCACCCGAGTGTCCAAAACACGAGGTCAGAGGTCAGATGACACGACAACAAAGTCCATCATCAACCTCTGTCCCGGGTGTCCTGTTGCCAGGTGGTCTTGTGGACCCCCCTGTGCTGGAACATGGTGTTCGTTATAGACAAACTGTGACTAGCACAGAAGTCCAATAACAAAACACCACTCGGGTTCAGATCAGAGAGGCCGTGCGATCCAATCCCCCCACTTCCAGGTCTCACTGTCTCTGCCCACGTGGGCGTTAAAGTCCCCCAGTAGAATAACGGAGTCCCCAGTCGGAGCACTGTCCAGCACCCCTCCCAGGAACTCCAAGAAGGCCGGGTACCCTGCACTGCTGTTCGGCCTGTAAGCCCAAACAACAGTGAGATACCTGTCCCCGACCCGAAGGACCAGGGACCAGACCCTCTGGTTCACTGGGGAGAACTCAACACATGGCGCTGAGCTGTGGGGCTCTAAGAGAACCAGACCAGACCAGACCAGACCACCGCCTCTCACTGCAGGCAACACCAGAGAAGTGGAGAGTCCAGCCCTTCTCCAGAGTTTGGGTTCCAGAGCCCAGGCTATGTGTGGACGTGAGCCCAACTATATCTAGCCGGTCCCTCTCAGACTCCCTCACCAGCTCAGGCCCCTTCCCCCCCAACGAGGTGACATTCCATGTCCCTAGAGCCAGTCTCTGTGTCCGCGGATCGGGTCTCCGGGCACCCTGCCGTCGGCTGCCACCTAATCCACCCTGCACCCGGGCCCTACGGTTCCCTCGGCAGGTGGTGAGCCCACCAGAGGGTTGGCCACGTCGCCCTTTCAGGCTGAGCCCGGCCGGGCACCGTGGGCAAAGGCCCAACTCCAGGCCCAGCTCCAGGTGGGGCCCCGGCTGCACCATACCGGGCGACGTAACGACCTTTGTTCTCTTTCTTCACATAGGGGCTTTTGAACTGCTCTCAGTCTGGCCCGTCACCCAGGACCTGTTTGCCATGGGAGACCCTATTAGGGGGCATCAAGCCCCCCCAACAACAGAGCTCAGACTCCCCCACCACGATAAGGTAGCAGTTCTCGAGGGAGTAAGAAGAACTTTTGGAAGGCAATTCGGCGCCCCTGTGTGCTGTGCCCCAGGCGGCTGCCTGGTTCGTCTGGGCCCAGAACCGGCCCTGGCGTCAGAACTTCAGAACTTTGAGTTGAGACTCACCTGACACCACAACTCTGTCTCCTTCAACCTTTATGGGCATGGTCAAGTTGAAGCAGGTTCCATTTCTGAAGGAACAGGAAAAGTGAAACGTGTGTGTGTGTGTGTGCGTGCGTGCGTGCGTGCGTGCGTGTGTGCGTGTGTGTGTGCTCTCACATCTTGAGCTCCTCCTCCATCACCACCTCACCGCCTTTCTGCTTTATGCTGATGTGGGATTTCTCCAGCACCTCCAGCATGGTGGTGAAGGCGTCGTGGTCGGCGAAGCCCAACAGCATGGTTCCTGTTCCCAACACCTGTGAAGCAGCTGCTGTCAGTCACACTACGTACAGTCACACTACATACAGTCACACTACAGTCTGAAGCCTCCAGACGTTGTTCACTGGCCCAGTTCTCTTGCTGTTTTTATCAATCTGACTGAAAACTATCGGATTAAATGCGTTTGTGATCCACGTTCAGTCCTGGTTCACCAGGGTGGAGCTCTGGGTGGCTCCTGGGTTCTGTCAGGACCGCTGAGGTTCTGGTCTTCCTCTCTGCTCAGAGAGCCCCTCCCCTCGCTTGGCGCCACGCCTCCGCTCCGCCTACCGGTGTTCCAGATGAACTGGTGTCCGTGTTAACTGGTGACCAGCAGGTGTTGAACCTGAACCTTGTAGAGGTTCTAGTGACGCCGGTTCTCTACAGCTCCAGTAAATTCATCAGTTCAGAGTCTTTAGTGAGTCTGATTCTAACATCTGCTGCTTCCAGCGTGTTTACAGGAACCATCACTCGTTACCATGGCAACCAGTTCATCCAGGACACCGGGCGGCGGTCCGCTGGTAGTCTACCACCAAGCTCTTTCAACAACTGGCTCCAGCTCTCCTCTGCAGCGTTTGTTTGATTGCACCGTCCAGTTCTTCTGCTTCCTGCTTCCTGTTTCTTGTCATGTCTATCATATCTCTCCGTACGAGGAAAGAACCTATAATTCTGTTTAATCCGCTCTGCTGTTTCTGTGAGACCCGTAGCGAATTACTGACCTGGATCTGGATCTTGGAATGTGATCCACTCAGAGAGCAGCGGATCTCTCAGGGTTTAGGACTCTTTTACAATCCGCCTCGGCTCAGAGTCCCGTCAGAAGCAGGACTTCTGGACCCGGGGAAACCTGGTTCTGGTAAACCTGCTCTGCTCTAAACACCAACAGAGGGAGGCGGGGCTTCACTGTCTCCTTCAGCCAATAGCAGACTTCAGGTTGCTATGGTAACAATAAGTTGCCTTTAAATCCCGTTAGAAATATAAAGTTAAAAATACGAGAGGGGGGCCCAAATGAAACCGGAATTAGGTCATAAAATACTAATAATAATGAGTTTGGACTTCTGGCCGTCAGATGTGCTACAGGTAAGCCTCGTGCACATCTGTGAAAAAGCTGAGCTCCCACAGTGACACTGACGTCCTTCAGGCGCTATTTATAGTAACAGAGTGCCGCGCCCCTCTGCGATTTTTCCAAAATGGCGACAGTGACTGGAAATCTTGAGCAGCGCGCAAACATCACATTTTGCTTTTTGCTGAGAAAAACAGCAGCAGAAACACTCAGCTTGTTGCAGCAAGCCTAAAAGGATGATGCTCTGGGGAAGACTCAGGTCCATGAGTGGTTCGGGCGGTTTGAGAAGGACCAGATGTCCATTGAGGATCAGCCCACATCAGGACGACCCTCCACCTCCCGCACAGCCGAAATTGTCGGGGAAATTGAAACGGCTGTGATGGCAGATCGACGCCGGGGCGTTGGAGAGGTGGCTGATCTGACGGGGGTCTCCTGGGGTCCCTGCCAGAGGATCATAAGCCAGGATTCGGGGCTGTGCCGGGTCTCTGCCACAATGGTGGCGCGCCTGGTCACACCGGAGCAAGAGACTGGCGTGGACGTGTGCCAGCAGATCAAACGACAGCTGGAGGATGACGCCGGGCTGTGGTCCAAGGTCATCACTGGGGACGAGACGTGGTACTGCGGGTCTGATCCAGAGACCAAACAGCAGTCAGCCAGTGGAAACACCACGGATCCCCTCGGCCAAAGAACGCACGTCAGGTCCGCTCAGCCGTGAAAACAATGCTGAGCTGCTTCTTGGCTGTCCAGGGTCTCGTCCACAGCGAGTCTGTCCCTCCAGGTCAGACTGTAAACCAGGACTACTACAGGAAGTCCTCAGACGCTCCGTGAGGATGTGAGGAGGAAGCAGAGCGTCGTGGCGGAGTGGAGCCGGTTGATCCACCACCACAGAGCGCCAGCGGACACGGCGCTGCGCCTCACGCAGTTTCTGGAGAAGAATGAGATGAATCTCCTCTCCCATCCGCCTGATTCGCCGGATCTGGCCCCGTGTGACTCCTTGTTCCCCAGGTTGAAGAAGGAGCTGAAGGGACAGCAGGTTGCAGACGTGGAGGAGGGGACAGACAAATCGCAGCAAGTCCTTAAAGGGATCATTACACACAAGTTTGCCGACGCATTCGTCAAGTGGGAGACACGGCTGGAAAGTTGCATTAATGCGGATGGAGATTATTTTGAAGGCGACAGTGGTGTTTTATTTTGAAATGTCAGAAATAAACAGTTAAAACCAAATTCCGGTTTCATTTGGGTACCCCCTCATATAATAAAAAAAGATTAACTGATACTTTAAAGGTGGAGTCCTGGGTTTGCATGTTCTCTCTCTGCTCGCATGGGAACCACCAGCTAGTCTCCACCCATTCTTTAACCCCTGGTAACCAGCTGACCTGAACCAGCGGTCCCAAACCTGACCAGCCGGGCCCGCCTGGAACTGGACCCAGAACCCTGTGATTGGCTGATACGCTGAGGGCCAGCCGGGCGGCGGCGGCGGCGGCGCTGTGAGAAAGCAGAGGAGTGATTTACCACAGAGCGGTCCTCCAGAGACAGCGGCTTGAGCAGCTCTTCACATTCTTCCTTTGTCGGCGTGGCGCCGATCAGGCAGAACACCGCCAACAGGAAGTGACAGACGAGCAGACGGTGCATGGCGTCGGCGCTGGGAGGGCAGTACGGCGTCTCCAGCTGCCGCCGGCCTTTTATAGCTGCCGCCAGGGCCGTGGACTGCATCAGCTTGGGGGCCGCGGCACCCACGTGTTTCCCGGCAGGAGGAACGTTCTGCGGTCCCGCAGCGGGAGGTTCTCCTGAGGACACCGTGAAGCCGCCGTATCAAACATTCATTGATCTGTTTGAACGTCCTCCACCGTCAAGGTCACGCAAACACAGCAGGGACAGGAAGCTGGGGGCGGGGCTTGACCTCTGGAGCGTCGGTGACTCGGCCCCAATGCTCACCTCAGTGAAGAGCCGCCAAATGAAGCAGCCCAGGCAGAGGACTGATGTCCCAGCATGCACTGCAGCCCTGCAGACGGTGGGTGAGACGGACAGAAATAGAATAGAATAGAATAGAATAGAATACAAAGCCTTTTTTGTCATTATACAAGTACAATGAAATTTCAAGCTTCACCGTAAAGTGCACACACATAAATAATAAATAGAAAGCATAAAAAAGAAAATATATATGTACTTGACCAAAAGAAATGCTGAGATTGCAAAAGAAGCAAGACTGCTTAGAAAACAAAATCACATAGTAGCAACATGGATTTAGAACTGCAAAATATGGATAAAGCAAAAAGAAGGAACAAATGCTGTGTAAGTAAAAAGCATAAAGGATCTCGCAAAGTACAAACAATCATAACTGTTGATCAAGAAAAGTTGCATTGTAATGACCTCGAAACACAGCAAGATGTGAGTTGAAAAACCATCAAACTAAAAACATACACATATATACAACACATGGATCAGGAAAACAAAATATATGACAGACACAAGAGTAGATGAAAATGTATTTAACATTACAAATAAATGTGAATACTACAACGAAGAGGCTCTTAACACAGGAAAAAGTGAAGATAATATGCTATCCATTATGCATCTAAATGCTTGAAGCATGTACAATAAATTTTCGCGAATTCAAGACTACTTAAATGGGTTTAAAACGAAATTCAGTTTTGTTGTAATAACGGAAACATGGCATAAAGATGATATGGTGACTGAGTTTCAAATGGAGGGTTATTCCCTCTTCTCACTACACTGGAAAGACAAAAGAGGAGGTATGCAATTGTTCATTGATAAAATGACGGAAAATTTGGAAAGGACGCAATATAAGAAACAAGTGTTTTGTGAAGATTTTAATATAAATTTTGAAAATGTGAAAGACTCAGGAACAACAGATTTCCTAAATTCAATGAACAGTTTGGGTCTCTTTCCATTAATAACAAGACCAACGAGAACAACAACACACAGTGCCACTGCAATGGACAGCATCTTAACAAATGTCGAGGATATTATAGCAAGAGGAATCTTAAACACTGATAATAGTGATCATTTGCTGATCTTTACAGTATTTAAATACAATCATAAAGTGGTACACAATAACACAGTCAAAAAGATTAGAGCTAGATCATTAAAGGCACTGGGGGAACTCAATGATGATCTCAATAAACAGAAATGGGAAACAGTATAGTAGAGGATGTCAACTTGGCTTACAATTCTTTTATAGAAATTGTGACAAGGTTGTATAATAAAAACTGCAAAATAATATGTTATAAGGACAAAATAAGAGATCAACCACGGATAACAAAAGGGATAAAAATGCTTGCAAAAAGAAAAATAATTTATACAGACATTTTCTAAAAACGTAAACAAAAGAGGCAGAAAACCATTACAAGAAATATAAAAATAAATTCCTGTGGATCATCAAAAACCGGAAAAAAGATTACTATAGTGAAAAATTAAATGAAAACAAGAACAATGCAAAGGCAACATGGGGAATAATAAACTGTCACAAAGGGTAATACAGTTAAGAATATGTACCCTGAATATTTTACAAAGGAAGATCTTGAAATAACAGAACTAAAGAAAATTGTTAACGAGTTTTGTAAATATTTTGTAAGTGTGGGGACTATGATTGCCAAAAAAATTCCACAAACAACAAATACAAGGGAAAACATGGAGATTGATAACGTAAATAGTATTTTTATTGTGAACGTAGAAAAAGATGAGATAAGGAAAATAGTGAAGAACTTTGGGAATAAAAGATGATCTGACTGTGAGGGATTAGACATGTCGATTATAAAGAATGTTCTTGAGTCAGTCATTGAACCACTAACACACATTTGTAATCTGTCTTTGAAAACCGGAACTTTTCCTGAAAAAATTAAAATAGCCAAAGTTGTTCCTCTTTTTAAAAATGGGGATAAACACAGATTCTCAAATTACAGGCCAGTGTCACTGCTTCCACAATTTTCTAAAATTTTAGAAAAGATTTTTGCATCAAGAATCAACAAATTCATACACAAGGAAAATCTCTTAATTAACAATCAGTACGGTTTCAGGGCAAATCACTCAACAGCAATGGCAATAATGGAATTAACAGAGAAAATAGCAAGAGAAATTGACAATAAAAATTGTTTTGTAAGTATATTCATTGACTTACAAAAAGCTTTTGACGTGATAAACCACTCACGGTTGCTCTGGAAACTTGAAAAATATGGGATCAGAGGGATTGCTCATAAATGGATAACTAGTTATTTAGAAAATAGAAAACAGCGTGTTCAAATGAATGAAATAAAATCAGACTTTGTGTGATATAAATTGCGGGGTACCTCAAGGTTCGATTCTTGGTCCGTTATTGTTTATACTATATATTAGGGCTGGGCGATATGGCAAAAAAAAAATGATCACGGTTTTTTTTTCATATCATTCAATCTTGATTATAATCACGATATGTTATATTGTTTGAAACCATCTGCACTGAAAACTATAGAATAGTTTAACATTTTATTAACAAACCAAGTAAACAGCAATGCAAATTAAATAATATAAACAGAAAAATATAAGAACAATCTCACTGAACAGTGCAGTAAATAGAAAGAAAAATCTAGCACCAAGATAATAAAATCTTGCGATGCACCGGTTTTTTCAGTTAAAGAGAAGAACTGAATGATCGTTAGTTAAAGTGTGACAGTTTACAGCCCTGAGGATTTTTGTTGCTATAAAAGATTAAAAACTAAAGAAACCGCCTGGGGATAATGAAGGTGCTTTAGAATGGAAGCATTATTTTCAAGTTATGATGCTAAATATGCTGCTGCCAGCATTAATGCTTGCATCAAATGTACAAAATATAAATAATCTAGATTGGACAGATTGGATTTAAAATGTAACAGTACAAAACTACAATAATACAAAAAAAAAAATAGACAAAAGTAATCGTTTTTCTCCTCTTAGAATGTTGCTCGTATGGTGCAGTGGCCTGAAAAGACGACACTGGCTACGTTTACGTGCAGTCAATATTTGTGTTAAGATAAATATTCTGGTTTCTGAAACATTTGGAATAACCCCAGGGAGATCCTCATTCAGACCACAGCCACAGACGACGCCATGACTGCATTTGCACTTCCTGCCACTAGGTGTGCTGTTTGCATGTTCAACCTTATTTTACACAGACACCACAGAGGAAGAAGGGCGCCGCAGCGCTGCAGGCTCTCTGCATGTTGTTAGGAGAAGAGCGTTAGCGGCAAGACGTGGTGATATGTTCAATTATGTGATGCATCGTTTTTTCAATAAAAGAGAAGAACTGAACGATTGTTAGTTAAACTGTATCACAAGTAGTTCCTGGACTCAAAAGACCAGATTCCTTGCGGATTGGTGTGCTAGCAGCGGTGTGCTAGCAGCAGTGAGCTAGCAGCGGTGAGCTAGCAGCGGTGCGGGTGGAGCAGCCTGTCCTGTCAGCAGCAGCCTGTCCTGTCAGCAGCAGCCTCATCTTCAGAGGATAACGCCGAGGCATGGCTGACTTCATCTGCTTTGCTGTCCTCAGCTCCACTCAGCTCATCTCTGTTTACTTCTCAGACAACTTACAGGCGGAAGTTGAGCAGGAAAAAGTTGACTGTGATTGGCTGTGGTCACGCACATTTCTACCATGTCTGATCGAGTAAATGTGCTCACAGCTGATCACCGTGATCAACTGGAAATTAATCGTGATCACCAATCACGATCATATAATCACCCAGGCCTACTATATACAGTATATGAATGATTTACCTAAAGCATCGGAAGTACGACAGAGTATTTTGTTTGCTGACGACAGAACACTATTTTATTCAGGAAAAAACTTAAAGGAGGTAATAAAAGTAGTTAATATAGAACTCAAGAAGATAAAACAGTGGTTTGATGGCAACAAATTAGTTTTAAATGTTGAAAAAACTAATTTTATATTGTTTATTGATAGAGGAAATAATATAGATATATCAATTAAAGCTCGGGTTGGCGATTTGAATGAGATACATTTTTTTAAATACTAGTTAAAATGATCTTTATGACCTGATAGGACGCAATTCATGGCGTGTTCTTAAAGTAGTTTGGAAAATATCCGCTATCTACAGCAGGAGTAAAACGGGAAAAACAGCAACCTACCGTCTTGACGGGACACCTTTTTTTAAACCAATCAAATCCCTTCGCCGTTCGACCTGCCCCTGCGCGTACATGTCAATGGCGTGCACTGACCCTGGTTCAGTGCACGTAGAAGGACGGAGCGTCGTTGCAGAATGGCGGAGAAGAATGTTTGGGGGTTTACTTACCGGTGAGTGCGCCATAACTCGGCGTAGTGCAAATAAAGAGAAACGAAGCGCTGAGGACAGGTTACGCCAGGGACACACTGGACGCGGAGACGTCTCCGCTCCCAACGGAGCTCCTCCAATGGGGTGGGAGCTGGGCGGAGCCTTGGGGAGATGCTACATTCATGCTACATGCTAGTTTTCCAAGATCGTCAACCCTAGCTTTAAGATAGATAGGATAGAAATTCAAAGGGTACAAGAAAAAAGGGAATACGGTATATATGTAAAACTGAAAGATTTATGGCCCCCAATAAACCCCTCCCCTCGCCATTTGTGCACCATTTGTCCACCGTTTGTCCACTGCACATTTGTCCATCCGCCCCCCCCCCCCCCAAAACTTCCTTCTTTCTAAGGTCTTTCAAAGTTTTTATGATGGGTTAGGTTGAGGAGATGAGTAGGAGCAAGACAGACGGATAGAGGGGGGTGAGTTTATACTGTACCTAGAGATGGTGGAGAAGCGTGTCATGAAGAGGTTATATTACAAGCCGAGTCATCCCGGTAGTTTCGACGGGGTAGAGTGGCTTCATAAGCGGCTTCTTCAAGATGAGACAGGAAAGAAATTCAGGGTGGAAGATGTGAAAGATTTTTTTTTTTATCATCTCAAGACACCTATACTCTGCATAAACCAGCCAGGGTACATTTTCCAAGGAACAGAGTTTTTGTTACAAGACCTCTCAAACAATTTCAGGCAGACCTTTGCGATAGGCGGGTGTTAGCCGACAAAAATGATGGGTATAGTTATTTACTCACCGTCATAGATGTGTTTACGGAATTTGCGTACGTGTGAGCTTTGAGAAAGAAGACCGCGGCTGAGGTGGTGTCTGCCTTTGAATCCGTCTTTCGCGAGAGCCAGATGCCTGAAAAACTACAGACTGATGCGGGAAGAGAATTTTTCAACAAAGTTTTGATTCTGATGAGGAAACACAACATCATACATTTTGCCACAGCCAGTGATCTAAAAGCCTGCGTGGTTGAAAGATTTAACCGAACGTTAAAGACCAGAATGTAGAGATATTTCACTGCTAAGAACACTAGACGATACATGGAAGTCCTACCAGACAGTAAAAAGCTATATGTCGCTTTAACAGAGATTTCCTATCCACATACCTGGTATAACGTACCTCAAGAGAAGGCTTGCTTTGACTGGAGGCGGAAGCCTCTAGAACAGGGCTACTCAACTTACCGCTGCTCGAGGGCCACATAGAAAAACATTTCTGTTTGCGTGGGCCGCAACCTCGGTTTGATAATTTATATGACTGAATTATGTAAAAGACATTTAAATAATGTAATTAATATTCAATAATGAAATTTTAAATGCATTACAATAGAAAGACAACTACATTAGTCTTTTGTAAAACTAAAATAAGACTTCGTTGAAAATACATTACACTTAACCTTATAGATCTATTTGTGGCTGTTTTCTGCATTTCCAATAAAAAGCAAAAAGGTGAAATGGCATGACATTTAAAAAAAGTCAGATATCAAATTATAAAATGAGGCTTTTTTCACAAAATATGAATATACTTACTACACATATGAGCACTTTTTGTAACAAAACATAAGTATTTTAAATATTTTTCAAGCAATGCGTTTGAGAAATTCACTAAATTACAACAAAAAAGCAGGTCTTTTTCCACAAAAAGCTAAATAAATTAAGGGATTCTTTATAAAAATAATTGGCCTACTCCTGCAAAAAATAAATGAAGTAAAAATTAAATCTTGTGCATCACAAAAAAGATCGCCGGTGGCAAAAAACAAAACAAAACAAAAAAAACCAATCACTGTAAAGCATACAAACATAGCTCTGCAGGTGACTTACTTTTTGGAGAACAGTGACAGAAGAAAAACACAGGTGTGCATCACTCACAGAAACTGTGCACAACAGCAGCCCTACAGAAGGTCACAGCTAAAACAATTACCCTCTCCTGAAATCAGGACGATGTATCACATTTCTTAGCAAAGTCAAATTCACGTAGGATTAATAATAAGGAAAACAAAACTTTCAGAAGTGTCTCAGTGACAGAACAGTGTCAGTGTTGTCACAGGTTGAGTGGTGCAGTCCTACTGTAATAAATTCCTGACAGCTGTCGTGGCGACGCTGAAGATTCGCTCGTTTAGGAATGGACGGTTTTTGGCAAAGAAGGCACCTGGCTTGTTATTTACCTCCAGAAAAGCAAATTCTTCCTCCCATGACGGTTGAACTTTCCTGTGTTCATCACATAACTTTAGTTTAATTTTACCGGCGGCAGCCATGAACTCCACTGCATCGGTCTTCTTCAAGTCTTTTGTTTTTGGCGGTGAGCAAACAGCCTATTGGCGCATTACCGCCCCCAGCTGGTACAGCCCCACAGTTGCAACACTTATCTGCCTGTTGTCAGCAGGTCAAACACACTGCCCTCTGGTGTCCGCATATCAGAAACGTTTTTTCCTCATTAAAAGTCGATTTTTTTTTCACTGCTTACAATCAGCCGTGGGCCGCACCGTTACAGCATGCGGGCCGCATGTGGCGGCCCGCGGGCCGCGGGTTGAGTAGCCCAGCTCTAGAACTTGGGACAGAGAGCCAAGTTTCTCGTCATTATATTAATGGAGGAAATTTCAGCAACGTACACCCATTCAAGCCTGTTTTTAATAACATCTGGAAGAAATTTGATTTCCTGACGAGTGGTAAAACGTACGTACGTTTCTAACCACCTTTGGTGTACATGATGGGTCTCAAAGCCGGAGAATGGTTCAGTTTTGAGAAGACAGCTCCCTACCCTGTGGATTTAAGGGCAGGTTTTTATCATCTTTACTGTTACAGCGATGTGGTTCGCCCGCAGTTAGTAGGGGATGTTTACGCTCCACTTTTGAGTTTGTCACACATCGCTTCAACCCCGCCTATTATTTACCTGTGGCCAAGCAGCATATTGAAAATATCGAGGTACAGATAAAAAAAGGATCAAAACAAACCGGCAAACTTCACCTTTGGTAAATCTATTGTTACGCTCCACTTTAGACCCGCTACCTGAAAACCTGTCTATGTAACTCTTCAACCCGCAAAGATATTGCTCAGTACCAGACATCCTACGAGGGAAACTGATCGTTGTGAGGTGCTGAGCAGCAGTTGTTTACAGAGACAGATTGTACACGGTCATGCAAGTATGACTGAAGCCAACATACAGCTTCCCTAGAGAAATTAAATTGTGACAACTTCGTGATAAATACAGAATGGTTTACTGTGTCGAAAGCTTTCCGGAGGTCCAGGAACACCGCCCCTACTACTCCACCCTTATCCAGAGAAGATTTTATTTTTTCAATGAATAAGCACGTCGCTGTTTCAGTAGAATGATTGGATCTAAACCCAAACTGCATGGCGTCAAGAGAGGGGGAGCTGCTGTTTAAATGCTGAACAATCTGCTCTGCGACCCATTTTTCTGCTGCTTTGGAAATGGTAGGGAGAATACTTATGGGGCGGAAGTTATTCAAGGAGGTCGATTCACCAGATTTAAAGACAGGGGTAACAATAGCAGATTTCCAGGCCTAAGGAAAGTCACCAGTTGAAATGGAGAGATTAATAATTGAGGCAATTGGAGAAGCCAGAATTGAACCCAGATCTTTGAGCATATTCGTGTCCATTCCAAAAACGTCTTTGGCTTTGACAAATCCCCTCGAAAGCTTTCCAGCCTCGATTTCACCAAAGCATTTCGGTCAGAGAGTTTTCCAATCTGTTCACCGCCACCGGGAGACACCTGAAAGATTTACCTCTATGCATCGACAGGGAGATTTTGAAAACGCCTGTAGCTTATTTGTTTTTAATCTAAACCCTGACGAGGACGTGGAAGCTCTGAACCCCATTTAAAGCGGGACTTTAAGACTGGAGATGAGATTCAGGGTCCCCTTACCTCATACAGCGACTCTGGTGGTTTACGCAGTATACGATACTATCCTCGAAATCAATTCGAAACGACAGGTGTAGGTGGATTATTACTGAATAAAGGATGAACACGGCTGAACTGGAAATACTCATGAACCATCTGTTGGGTGACACGTTCTGCAGTGTCTGGGCTTCGGATGAATTACTGAACCATCCCCGTCAAAGCTACCAGCGTATTATATCATAAACACCCACCCTCACTATCTACCCGGTGAACACTGGTTAGCAATCATGCTGGAAGAAGGAGGGGTTTCGACCTATTTCGACTCCTTCCGATTAAGTCCTGACAGCCATTATTATCCGAAAAGCATCCTTCGTTTTCTGGAAAATTATCGTGGGACGAGAAACATCATTTATCACAACCGTCATCACCAACACGAGCTGTCTACCGTCTGCGGGCATCACTGTGTCTTTTACTTGTGTCATAGAGCCAGTGGTTTGTCTTACAAACAAGTGCTAGCTCGCTACACAGACAGCGTGATACATAAAGCTGTTTTGGTGAGAAAGTTTGTTATGAAATTTCAACGATGCATCAGTGCTTCTCCTTCTTCTTCTCCACATCAACTCGCATGTACGGTACAAATGTTTAGAGATTGTTATAAAATATGAATTGCATTGTACTGCTTTGCTTTTGTGAAAAAAAAAATCAGACTCTGTATCTCATTCATTTTTTACTTAATTCATGTCAATAAAATTCTAAAAGACAAAAAAGAAAAAAAATCTCTGGTCATGGTGTTATTTAAATCACGGTGTGAAGTCGATCCATGGAATATTTCTCTTCTTAGACTTTTTCTTCTTCTTTCTCATCTTGGTACTCGGCGAGGATTGTGAAGATAGCATGTCATCATAGTCTGTATGTGTTTGGTTTTTGAGAACTCTAAACTGCTCACGATCGAAAGGGTTAGACACCGCACTCTCTGGGACACTCAGCTCTGATAACGTCTCAAGAAACAGCTTCGACCCTCTGGGCTGTGACTTTGGGGGTTTCTTATACGCAGCTGTTAAGTTTTTCAGCAGATCAATCACATGAGAACCCTTTATCGGTTTACCTCTATAGATAAACTCTCCTCTGGAACTGCAGCCGCTGTCGGTCTCCGATAACTTATTTAAAACATACCCTGCATTTTTGCGATCACGGGTAGGTAGGTTTGTTAATATCTCCTGCATTCCCTCTCGCTTCTCTTCCTCCTCTGATCTTTTCAGCACCTTAGCTCGTCTGTCAGATCCCTCCTCAGGAGGCAGCGTTAGGGTCAGAGAATGGAGTTCATTTTCTCCCTGTCTGACCAGGTTAAGGTAACGCTGCAACAGACTGCTGTACTTTTTAAGTTTTTCATAGGCGCTAAGTCCTCTTTCTTGTAATATTTGCCTCATTTTGAAATCCAAGTCTTGTTCGGCATTCTGCCGCATGCTGCTGCTGCTGCTGCTGCTGGGAGACACATTTGCATCTGACACGGTTGAAGCTGTGTGAGTCAGGCGGTTTAGTTGATGCGGTGACACGAGATACATTTTCTGCATTTTCAATTGCGTTTATTGATCAAGCCTCCTATCAAGTTTCCCAGGAGAGGAATGGCTGTTGTTAGTAGAGGCAGAAGAAAACCACCGGTCTGCAAAACGCTGCGTTTCCGCTTTAGACTGATCTTTCTATCAGCCAGCTGTCTGAGCAAGTTTTTATGTCTCTGTAGTTTTTTAAATTGACAGCGAGAGAGAGGAATGTTCCCTTTTAACAGATTGAGAGCGATTTCGGCCAAAGACTGAAGGAGCTCCGCCGGACAGTCCTTTAAATTGTCCTTCCGCTTCTTAGGCGTGGCATAATACAGAGCTTTCAGAAAGGGAGCGTTCCTTTTTAATCGCGCTGACATGTCGTCTTATTTGTTTTTTGGAATATAAACCGCAGGCCACTGGTTAGGCAGTACACCCATCCTAAGTCTGTACTGTTCTGGACAACTGTGTGTCAGGTCGACGATTAAATGCCCATGAGGATCCTTTGTAGCATCGTCAAAACTCACCAGGAAAAAAGCTTTTTGTGATGGAAAGATCTGTTGAGCTAATGTTTTCATCTGAAGTTTGTCACACGGGTTCTTGAATAAGACAAAGCAGTTTGAATTAAGACTGATTGTACGTGAGTATTTACCTTGATGAAACACATTTTGTGTCAGCAAGAATACGGACATCTGTTTGTGATGTCTGTATTGAATAAAGATCTTGACCACGTCGGGATGATCTGAAGCCTGGAAAATCACATCGTCCAATATCACTAGATGTTGCTTATCAGGAGGAAACAGGGTCTCATCTTCGAATGATTCAGGCTGTCCTTTCACAAACATTATGTTTTTATCTGTCTTCTGCAGCTCAGCATACAAAGGTTGAAACGAAGTATAAATCCAAACAATATTTTATACAATACAATACATGTTCACAATCTTGCAAAACACTTTTTACAAAAAATGATATCCCACACCCGCTCGGGCCTACGATTAAACAGGAAAAAGGCGTACAAAATCTCGGGTCAAAATCAATTTCTTCCATCACGGTAAAGTCTGACATTTCATTAAAAAAAAATTTTTTAAAAATCATCAACAACAGCAACGAGATCAGGTTATTTACTCATAACCACAAGGAACCGAGGTCCCATCACGGGAGAGCTTACGCTTGTCGTAAACGATGTGAAACTTTTTCGTGAATGAAGAATTTTTCAGCAGAAACCGCCTTTTGTCTCTGGTGATGTTTTGCTGAGGAATGTCAATCGAATCACTCCTTTGGAATCTGAGATAGCCTTCCACCAGCTCCCTCAGGCTGTCAAAGTTGACTTGGTCAGAAAAGTCTCGAGTCTGAGTAGTTCCTTTCACTCTCATCACCACCTTTTTTGCATTTTTTGTCTGATACGCATAAGTCTTGGGACCTGCCGCCACAAATTCAGAAATGCTGTCACCCGAGAGTTCATCCGTTAAATCCCCCAGATAATTACCCAGCTCAAGAGGCGTGTCACCATCCTTCAGGACGTAAATGATGCTGTCAGTATCTGTATAGAGCACCTTCTCTTGCAATCTCTCCAGATAACTGTAAAGCTTCAAGCGTCCGTAAGCTGTGGTGAAAGCAGCGACAAATACCGTATTGGCCCGAATATAAGACGATGTTTTTTTCCAGAAATTGCGTCCTCAAAAGTGGGGTCGTGTTATAATCGCGGACTTACGGTAGATGGTCAATACGCATCCGCGCCGCTAGATGGAGCCAAAGTATCACTGACCAGAGAGCGAGTGGCGCGATGAAATGAGATCAAATGATCTGATGAAAAATGGCGGATCATCTGGAACAAAGGGGCTGGAACGCTGGACAACTGAGCAAACAACAGAGGCGAAGTTATGATACCAACTTTAAACTGATGGTGATCAATGCAGCAGAGTCATCAAACAACTGCCAAGCCACCAGGAGATCTGGTGGAGCAGAGTCCCTCGTTCTTATTGGAGAGCACAGAAAAAAAGAGAAAAGCTTTCCGTGGTCCCGAGAGAGAGGCTTCAGAGAGACTGATAGAAGGGTGAGTGAATACGTCACTGAAAGATGGAAAGACGGAATGTCCACCATCAGAGCCTGATTCAGCTGAAGGCACTGGGAAGTTATTTACATCATTTATGCAGTTTTGACCCCTTGAGGCTTCTTATTTGTTGTTCATTGTTTCTTATTTGAGAGAGAGAATATATTTTTTATTCAATACTGTAGACATATTTTTTCATTTTGTATCTCGTGAAATGTTATCTCAGTTGTTAGTTTTTGAGTTTATAATAACTGTATAATAAAAAGTTGTTTTATGAGTGACCTTACTATCTTAAGCATTTTTTTTTTTCACAAAATGATCTTTGAAAAATAGGGGTCGTGTTATAATCGCGGACTTACGGTAGATGGTCAATACGCATCCGCGCCGCTAGATGGAGCCAAAGTATCACTGACCAGAGAGCGAGTGGCGCGATGAAATGAGATCAAATGATCTGATGAAAAATGGCGGATCATCTGGAACAAAGGGGCTGGAACGCTGGACAACTGAGCAAACAACAGAGGCGAAGTTATGATACCAACTTTAAACTGATGGTGATCAATGCAGCAGAGTCATCAAACAACTGCCAAGCCACCAGGAGATCTGGTGGAGCAGAGTCCCTCGTTCTTATTGGAGAGCACAGAAAAAAAGAGAAAAGCTTTCCGTGGTCCCGAGAGAGAGGCTTCAGAGAGACTGATAGAAGGGTGAGTGAATACGTCACTGAAAGATGGAAAGACGGAATGTCCACCATCAGAGCCTGATTCAGCTGAAGGCACTGGGAAGTTATTTACATCATTTATGCAGTTTTGACCCCTTGAGGCTTCTTATTTGTTGTTCATTGTTTCTTATTTTGAGAGAGAGAATATATTTTTTATTCAATACTGTAGACATATTTTTTCATTTTGTATCTCGTGAAATGTTATCTCAGTTGTTAGTTTTTGAGTTTATAATAACTGTATAATAAAAAGTTGTTTTATGAGTGACCTTACTATCTTAAGCATTTTTTTTTTTCACAAAATGATCTTTGAAAAATAGGGGTCGTGTTATAATCGCGGACTTACGGTAGATGGTCAATACGCATCCGCGCCGCTAGATGGAGCCAAAGTATCACTGACCAGAGAGCGAGTGGCGCGATGAAATGAGATCAAATGATCTGATGAAAAATGGCGGATCATCTGGAACAAAGGGGCTGGAACGCTGGACAACTGAGCAAACAACAGAGGCGAAGTTATGATACCAACTTTAAACTGATGGTGATCAATGCAGCAGAGTCATCAAACAACTGCCAAGCCACCAGGAGATCTGGTGGAGCAGAGTCCCTCGTTCTTATTGGAGAGCACAGAAAAAAAGAGAAAAGCTTTCCGTGGTCCCGAGAGAGAGGCTTCAGAGAGACTGATAGAAGGGTGAGTGAATACGTCACTGAAAGATGGAAAGACGGAATGTCCACCATCAGAGCCTGATTCAGCTGAAGGCACTGGGAAGTTATTTACATCATTTATGCAGTTTTGACCCCTTGAGGCTTCTTATTTGTTGTTCATTGTTTCTTATTTTGAGAGAGAGAATATATTTTTTATTCAATACTGTAGACATATTTTTTCATTTTGTATCTCGTGAAATGTTATCTCAGTTGTTAGTTTTTGAGTTTATAATAACTGTATAATAAAAAGTTGTTTTATGAGTGACCTTACTATCTTAAGCATTTTTTTTTTTCACAAAATGATCTTTGAAAAATAGGGGTCGTGTTATAATCGGAGTCGTCTTATATTCGGGCCAATACGGTACCTTATTGGTTCTCCCAGGTGGAACGACACACCTGTTGCTGTAATTCCACTGAACCAAAGCCGCGTCGTTGTTCAGAAAAGAAAAGTACTTGATCTGATACTTTCCTGAAAACAGATAACTGAAGTGCAAGATCAAAAACGATCAAGGTCTTTGTTAGATTAGGCCTCTCTGCCATCTTTCCCCAGAAGCAGTTCAGAGCCAGTTTGCAAACAGAGTGAAGCGCCGGGTTAAACCGGATTCTGTCCGCATTGAGCGGAATGCCTTGTTCAAGTTTGTACTGCTGTATGTATCTGTCCCTGCTTTCCTGATCCACTGCATCTGCCGGGTAGCCTGATGCTTCCTGTTTCCCCTTCAGAAAAGTGTGAACGTATCCTAGAAAAACAGAGTTGCTACACTCGCTAAAGCGCCAAACTTCGATGATTTTTGCAACTTTGTAGCCGAGCTCCAGAGCTTTGTTGAATTCAGGAGTGACCCACACCCCAGTCAATGCACGGGCGTTTTCATCCTGATCGCATAAGGTCATCTGGTTATTTATCTCAGCACAGGTGCGACAGAGAGTGAACAACAGTTTACCTTTGGAAGATTTGTCAGGTAACACCGGGTGAAAGAGACCCCGCGGGGGGTTGACGACGGCTCTAATTAACCCAAAGTAGTTTTGAGGGTCGTCAAAATCTTTATGAATGATGGAGGGATGGCCCAGAGGATAAGCGCAACTGCTGTTTATGTACGGATATAATGAAGTTACATCCACGTAATGCACAGATTCTCCAGCACCTGTGGTGTACAGCAGCCGCAGCACACTCGTACGGCCTCCGTACAGAGCCTGTCTGGGGGAGAGAGGTTCGGGAGGGTCAGATTCCTTCAGAAACTCGCCTACTCTTGGATCTGATTTTTTCATGTCCAGCCACTCGTGTTCCTAAATCACACAGGTCTGTAGACCGTAAACGGATCTCAGACAATGTAATTTTTCCTCTGAAGCTGCGTACAGCTCTTCAAAGGGCTTCCGGTCAGTGGGCATGTTTCATGTGGCTGAAAACAAATCGGACAGCCGTGGAAAAAATAACCCTGGAACTCAAAAACACAATCCATATCACCGATCTTTGCAAACCCGTCAACAAAGTAAGGACCCATTTGCTTCTCGCCTCTGTTTAGAGGCATGCTGGATGAAAACACCCTGGCTGTGTGACACATATTCCAACCACCGGATAGAAGCGTGAGAGTAACTTCTGACCTGACGATGGTAATCATCGGGTGGAGGAATGGCGAGCGTGCGAGGACGTAGAAAGTTTGTCAGAAAATCTTTCATACAGGCTGAGGATATAGTTATCCGGCTGAACGGGTCAACTTTTGTTTCATTCAGAAACTGATTTCTGAATCTAACGCACCCTTCAAAGAGAATCTGGACATCGTTTTTGCAGTAAAACAAAGCTTCCTTCTCAACGTCGAAGACACTGCGAGAGACCGAATCGTACCACTCCTGAAATTTCACCTGTTCGGGGCGCGACATACGCTCGAAACCATAATCAGCAGGTGGGGGGTACGGTCCCGTGTATTTCAGCCTCCCTGCGGAGCTGAACATGTGAGGGAAAAAGCCTTTCGACTGATCCTCGAACCCCATTGCTTTAGGCATATCAGAGAGACGCATGCTGAGGCAAGAGAGAGAGTCGATGAATTTTAGGTTATAATCCGACTCACTGAGCTTCAGAATTTTACCTCCCATCATAATAAGAGAGGGTTCGATACCTAATTTAACCATGGTGTTAACGATCAGGTAGCTGTCAAATCCTTTCGAATTACGCGCAATGAAGACCGAGTCTTTGTAGCGAGGCTTTCTGAAATGAGCGATGAATTTCTCCATGCAGTCAAGACCGAAAGCATACCATTCGACACCACTCAGGGTTTTTGTACAGACCAGATACAGTCTATGCACACCTGTCTGATCAACAAATGTCTCAAAGTCATAAAAAAATCAACTTCTCCGAGTGTTTCTCATCAACCTTTAAAGGCTGCAAGTAACAGAGGTGACGATCCTGATTTCCAGCGGTTTCTGACTCGTCTGCGAGGGTCTCACCACAGGTTTTACAGCGTCTCTTTATACACACATGCTCTCTGTTCTCTCCGGTCAAGCTTTTCCTGTATTTACAGTTACATTTAAGACATTTCTTGTAAATATCGCAGTTACTAGCATACGTCTCACCACGGTTTCTCTCTCTTAGCTCGTTATGCTTGTCGAAACACTCTGACGAACGACAGGTTCTGTTACAACGATCACAGGTCACAGGCCTTGACACACTCTGTTTACAGTCAGAGTCATTCCAAACAGGGCAGTACCCGTCACAGATGTGTATATGCGGGTTTTGGTGTCCTTGAAAACAGAAACTGCATAAGTGCCGGACACCGAGGAACCCTCTGAGGTTTTTAATCCCCGAGAAATGGCTTTCAGCTGAGTACAAGAAAATCGGACGAGATCGGTCACTGAAAGCTGTCTCAAATTTCGAGAGGGCTCTATTTTCACGATTTCTCATAAATATGACTATTTTCCGTTGTAAGAGCTCCTCAAATTTAGGGACGTCAGTGAAGGAAACTTCAGTCTGACTGGTCAAACCTGCCTGTTGCTGTAACCATCTTCCCCTTTCTTCAGCCTGTGAATCATTTAATTTGGGATCTGTTAAATGTGCCAGACAGATGGAGAAACACAGCTTGTCGGTCCTATTGTAGATGATGTAGAGGTGACGCCTCTTACGCTCTAACACCTCATGTCCATTCTAATGCATTCTAATTTTCTTTTAACTCCACCTCTAGGATCACGCACAACCTGAATATCAAACTCGAGTCCTGCGTCAGCGGCAACATCTGTATTCGACTGAACCATCTGCTCAAGTAAATTTTCAAATGCGGGGAGAATGTTATCACCATGCTGGTCAACAGTGAAAGAAATGTGCTCTCGCACATTCTCACCGACAATTTCCAATTGAACCAGGTCATTACGGTTAGATTCCAACCTGGTTCTCTCTGCAAGATGTTCGATGACTCTCATAACATTCTCGTAAAACTCTGCTAGATCTGGTACATTCTGTTGGAAGGTTTAACGTCTGTCTTATCTCTACATTATTAAATCGATCACGCAAAATTCTTGATGCTGAAGCATCATTTTGCAAATCTGAATTGGAGCAAGATGGCTCTGAGTAGGGTAGACTGGAGTAGGGTAGACTGGGAGGAGGAGGAGGAGGAGGAGGAGGAAGAGGAGGAGGAGGAGGAGGTTCATGACTGACACTGGGGTATGATGCTGACGAATTGGAATGGTAACCAGACCCAGATTGAAACGCACTCGGTGATAAATTCACATCGTTTATGTAATCATGTCAGTTTGTTGGTTTGTTGGTTGGTTGTTAGCAAGATCCCGGAAAAAGTAATGGACGGATTGCAATGAAACTTTGTGGAAAGGTGGGTCTTGGGCTAACTTAGAATTGATTAAATTTTGGTGAAGATCCGGATCACTGTCTGGATCCAGGAATTTTTTAAAGGATTCTTTATCATTGAGAGATAGGGCAGTGTTTCACATGGTTGGGCAGGCCCGCCGACAGGGGGCGACAAACGCCTGGTTCACAGGACGCGCTGCTTCCGGCGCGGAAGTGGAAGCGCCGCGGACCGACTGTCAGATCGGCACAACTGTTAACCTATCTGACGGTTCATACAGGAGGCGCGTGGACCGCGGTGCTCCGCTCCTCTCTATTTTCTCCGCGAGCCGCGCCGTGCACCGCCAGCTGTAAAGCTGGACAGAGCAGATCGCACCACACAGGAAGTCGGGAACGGAAAATATGAGAGAATCCGGTCAATTTTCAAATTAAAATGAAGTAAAATAACATAAATTATGTTGCTTTTCGGTTTTCCTTTTCAGATAAACACACACACACACACACACATACACACAGGGAGAGGGGGCGACAGAGAGAGGCGCCGCACGCTGCAGCGCTCCGCTCCGATCACACCCCGATCACAGTGTTGTTTTATTATATCTGGTGTTCTTATTGTTGTTGGTGACTGATTTGAGCTGTGGTGGAGGTCTGCCTGTCTGAGTGCCAAATTTTAGTTATGAATGTTTCAGGATCTCGAACCAAGCACTCTAACAGGAAGTCTAAGTCTAAAATGCGAGCCATGGGTTTTTTTTTTTGGTTTTTTTTATTTTCTGAAATCACACTGCTCGGGGATTTTCATTCATTTATTTTGAAATGTCATGCTTTACGGCTTTAGGATGTTTTATTTCTTTTTTTTTTTAACAGGAGCCATGAGCCGTTGCAGACAGTGGTGGGCCGTCAGGGCCTGCAAAGCCTTCTCTGCTGGCCTACAAAGTATCTGAATTACAGACTGATGTAAATTATATTTTGTCCATAAATAATTAATAAATGATTCCAAAGGGTATGTTCCAGTTCCTTTCATAGTTTTCCCGTGGTTGCGCTGCTTCCAGACATGTTTTTTTCATATTAAATCATTTAACCAATCAGATTTCAGGCATCATCTGTTGCTAGGGTCAAAGAAATCTGCCTGAGGCCTTCACTGTCCGTTCTGATGGCGCAGTGAAGTAAAGTGAAGCGTCAAACAGACCAACCAGTCAGCCAAATCAACCAATCACACAGTTGCTTCAACCAATCAGATTTCGAGTTGGCGACTCAGCGCCTTCTAGCTAGCTACACTAACAACAGCATATCCAGGCCTTCTTATTTACATTCACCAAGAGATACAGTAGGTGGCGGTATGCACCTAAGTTGTTGGTCGCCTACCTCAATTATTCCAAAGAAGAAGAAGAAGACCTAAAGAGAAATAACACTTAGGCCAGAAATCCCACAGGGCAGCTGGACTTTCAGCCCTGGCTTTATGGAACTGAAACACGGATAATCTATATGACAGAGCAATTGAACTCTTTTTGAGGAAGGACAGGATGATGTATTTTGTTTACAAATAATCAGGATTTTGGTGAGTAAAATGTTCCTCTTTTCCTAAATAATATTGCTGTTTTATTAAGTTGTTGATGCTTATTGTATGTGCACAGATGTAGCAGGAGAATTGTGCTCTTCAGCAAAGGCATTTATTCTGGCTGCACAAGTATCTATCTGCTGTGCAACAACTCTTTATGTGCATATCTGCATAATAAGAATTTTTTTTGTTTTTGTAGACAAAATAGTTATTGAGAGGTGGATTGATTCAGACGGATCTGTTCTGAAGGCCTTAGGGTGAAATGCACGGTCCGCTACTGGTTGCAGATCACTGTACTGAAGATATGCTATCCCACCGCGCATGAAGCTCCAGTTCAGAACGTCAGCAGCAACTACTTTGGCCTTCCAAAGCGCCATGTCGAATGCAGCATTTCTAACGATGCTGAGAAGAGTCCGGTTTTCTCCCAAGTCGGTATCTCGAACAAAAAAAATCTAAAAAAAAAAAATGATGATGGAGGAAAAAGTCACGTATTGGATATATATTTTCCAAGTATGTACAGAACACTTAGTGAGAACAAGATAAAGTACTTACCATTCACATAGTGGATGTCCGCACCATCCTGATGTGGTGGTGATGGTACCTCCGCTGGTCTTATAAATGAAAAGAAAAAAAATTAATACATACATGCATGCTATAAATATAAACTTTTTTTTCTCCACCTCTCAATCGTAAAACTTACCCGTCAGATCACCATCAGTGTCACTGTCATGTCCAGGATCAGCCTCAGGCTCAGACACAGTTTCGGGGTCGTGATCAGCGATCGGTGGAGATGGTGTTCTTGGAACAGAGCTAAATAAGTAAATAAATAAATAAATAAATAAATAAAATTAATAAAGGGATCATTTAAGACTGAGTAAATAAATAAACAAAGAATATAGAAAGAAAAATACATGCCTCTGAGCCCCTGGATTGTAGTAGGAGGATAGGTCTGCGTAGGCCCTTAAAAATACAGGAATAATTTAAAGGGGAACGGTTGTTTCTACAATCTGGACCTTATTTCACATTCGTCACAACAACATTTACTCACCCGTTTGACTTTCGTGTGATTTGCAGTTGGTTTGGAGATAATTAGCTCCTCCCATATCCATATAACGGCAGCGGGCGGGGCACCGACATGCAGCCGTTACAGACGCTCTTTTCTCTTATGTTTGTTGAGGGGTGGTAGATACATGTAAATGTATTAAGTCAGCATCACTTAGCGCTATTGGGAAGTCTGTAAACCGGCTAGATTGAGCAACTCTCCGGGAGCGCTGAAGCGATGATGTCATCACACTGCGCCGTGGCGCACATTCGTTCTGTTTGTTTACATGGAAGTAGCGTCTCTGCTCTGCAGTCAGACCACGGCATCTCCATCGGCTTTTTTAGTCAGTCAGAGTTTATTTTCAGCTGGTTGTAACTTTGGTACAATGGTTCCAGTGTGAAGATATCCTGGCTGTGAAAGTGAAATGACCAGCTGGACGTCACTGAGCTCACAGGCTCCCACTTCGTGACCGGGATTTATTGAAGCTATGGCTAATAGCGCTCAACACGGACCCCAGCATCAAAGTTCAAACTTTACAACGTTTGGATTATCGGGTGTGTAGTGCCCACTTCACATCGGAGGACTTCTTCCCAGTTCAGGAATGAAATGAAGGCCAGAAGATCCAGAGAATGAACCTCAAAAAGAATGCCATTCCAGCGGCTGCAGGAGGAGGACAGGTCGAGGTAACGTGATGCTAATAATATTCATTTTTTTCTTTACTGGGGTCCGTTTTTTCTCAAGAAGCGATCTTCTTCTTCTTCTCTCTCCTTCCTCGCTCTGCCTGTTGCAAGCTGAAGTGACTGACTGTCACTTATAGCCGAGCTAGCTAGCTAGCTATTTTGCATTTGTTTTTGATGGTTTTTTATGACTTTGATCCTTCCAATAAGATCACAGGATCGGCATGAGGTGTTAGAGAGAGGTTGGGTCACAGAGGAAGTGAATATTCTTCCTGAGGGGGAAGTGTATTAGGGTGTGAAGAGAAACCCAGAGACTCTTTAAACCATTTTTCTTTTCTAATTAATTAAACACAAGAACACTAACCATAGCATTTTCAGAGTTTTATCAAAGTTTTTTTCTTTTTTTCTTCTTCTAGATCTGATAGTTGTTTTTTTGAACTCTTGTTGTTTTAAACTCAACCTTTAACATTTGATCAGACTCATACGAATTAAGATTAGACCGGATTTAGTCTTCGTGAGAAACTGATCACGGCTAAAACAATAGAAGATAGAAGAAAGATAGACTTTATTGTCTGCCCAAGGTGGTGATAGAAATTCTTCATTGATAGGCTCCATCAATAAGAATATAAATTACAAAAACACTCGAAGACGCAACCTCACGGGTAAAGAGATGTTGAGAGAAACAGCAGCTGATAAAATAAATATGTGGTACTCTCTGTCTTATTTTATTTTGTTCAGGAGGAATAAAAGATTTTTGTAGACTTTTTTTTTATGGGTGGTACTTTGTAACGTGTTCCTGAATGTTGAGTGCTGAAATAGTAAGAAAAAAAAAAAGAAAAGAAAAGTAGAAGATGAGAACTTAAAGATCTTATTTTTATCCTTCAAAGGTATCATAGTTTGTTTCTAAGAAAAGTTTTGACCTGCTCACAATCAATTTTCTTCCAAGAATAATATAAATATAGTATCTGAACTATACAAACTCTTTTTTTTCTTTTCTTTAATTCTATCAGCGTGACCCTGTTCATAAGACAACCTATGCTGTTCCCACAATCGACTCTCAGACGTCCCCTGTTCGTATGCTTTCGGATAAAAGCTTTGAAGTAGACCCTTGAACTAAATTACCCCCGTTTTTATGGGTTGTTCCTCTCGTTCATGACATCTTCCTCTGCTTTCTTCACCTACGGAGGATGCCTGACTTCCTCAGTTCAGAACACACCCGCTCCTATCCTCACACCCAAACATCTCGCTTGGATGTGACTTCCTTCTACTTCCTTAAATCAAGCACACCATATGCGTCTCTGCATGGTGAGGTCTTGTTTTCTATCCAGAATCTGCAGCTGTAGCGAGCTTCAAACACTCACACCCTTACAGTCGGGTCGTAAACGACCAAACAGATAGACAGACGGAGGAGGAAGTCCTCAACAGTATTTTTATTAATCGAGGCGTACAGTTAAAGCAGAAATACTTCTACAAGAGTGAAAGCAATCGCTACAGACTAGTAATAATACGGCTTTATCATCACCAACACATTACGCAGAATAGAACAATCCAAATTCATCTGCAAAGCAGAATGAAGTCTGTCCACTTCATCCGAAGGACTGAGACGGAGGCCGCATTGCATGGAAAGTGAGACGGCATCGACAAACAGCGTGTACAAAGATATTATGTGGTACTTGGTTGTAGAAAGAGAATCTTTAGAAAATTTATGTACAATTTTCTCAAATACAGAGGACAGACTGGATTCGGAAGCACTCGTTATAGTGTGTTGCACCATAACCCACCATGCTGCATCTCCCCGACACGACCGGACTTGGGCATGAATTTTTTCCATGCGTTGAATTTCAGCATCAGTAATCATACTGTATGTGCAACCCAGAACTCTCTTACAGATAACATTGGTTAGAAGTCTCTTCAACTGAGAAATAACATCATCTAGCTCGATAGTGTCCACCTGTGTGTGAATGTGTGTGTGAATGGGTGAATGTGATCCTGCAGTGTAAAGCGCTTTGGTCTCTGTTACTGCAGATGAAAAAGCGCTATATAAGTGTAGTCCATTTACCATTTATAGTTTGACTTAACAAATTCCCCATCTTTCCTCCCTCTTCTTCTTCTTCTTCTTCTTGTTTTTCACTCACTCACTCTTCCAGCAGTCACTCACAGCAGAGAGTTGATCAGTGCTCACGGACTGTCCGACATCAGAGTCGTAAAAGTCGCAGATCAGCTCTGCCACTCTCCGAACCGATTTCAGTTCAAAGAGCAGGGTTTCCACGATGGATCTGATTCTCTCCCCGTCGGAACGGATTTTCCTGAGAATCAACAGTTTTGTATGGATGGGATCAGCTCGGGTGTGAAGAGTCTGGCCATCAAGCGATTGTAATGCTCCGAAAAATAGCCATCTGTCTCAACATCAAGACACGGGTGATGCTTCTGACTAGGGTGATTGGTTCTGCACCCGTAACAGGTCTCCTTCTGGTATCTGCCTATCACCAGGTTCAGCAAGTGAAGCAAACCCAGTTTCACTGTACCGATCAGACCGGCTGAGATCCAGCCGTCGACATCATCCTCTCCAGATTCTCCAGCACTTGGCGATGGAGGCCCTGCACCTCCCCCGGGTTTGACCAAGACCGGGGCAGCCTCCTCCTCCTCCTCACCCTCACCCGCTTGCACAGGAGCGGCCCTGTCCGCCTGCACCAGACTGCGCTGATGAAGAGTTTCAAAATCACAATTGCAGGCCAGCTCCTCGTTGTTGAAGCCAGTTGGCGGGTGAGAGCAGGGAGACAACGATGATGATGATGATGAAACAGCTTCCTCGTGGCTGAGGGCATGAGGACAGTCGCACGTCAGCTCATCCTCGTTCAGGACAGAGGATGGTCCGTATGCAGAAATATTCGGGTCCTGAGAGCATGATAACAATGATGGAGAAAACGCTTGAAAGTCTTCTTGTTCTTCTTCCTGGCTGAGGGTTTCAGAAAATAAAGGCAGAGAGTCCTCACTCAGCAGCTCAGGGTACCCCGGATGAGGACGCTTGAACCCGGCAGAAAATCTCCTATTGCTGTACTTCTGCATAGCTGAAGTCGAGAGAGAGCTCCTTTTTATATGTCGAGGAAGAAAAAAATAACAGATGTACTGACGCCACAACCTCTCCCACCTCTCTATGGGGATGGCTAGTAGCTACGTCATCGAAGCTGAATACGTCACTTCCGTGTCCAAAGCAAAAAACGACTACAATGGTGCAGTGCTGTGTCCCCTGTTGTAAGAACAGAAACAATGTCAACAAAACAATATCCTACTATCGCTTTCCACTGGATGAAAAAGAGAAGAGATGGCTGACACTGATGCGGCAAGTTGAATCTCTTATCTTAAAAATGTAATTTTAAGTATAAGCTAGCAGCAGAAGCTAACGTTAGCTAGCAAGACAGCGTTACCGTTTCATTATGTTGGAGTGTTGGTTCACATTAAAAAACAAAATAACAGTGGTTGAGTTTAAAGTCATTATTGAGTCTACACTTTAAGTCGTTTTCTTGATCATAAAGTTGTCTTGTTGCCTTCAAGTAAACTGAAGTATGGAAATGATATACAGATGCGAAAATGACCGTAACATACTTTACTCAATGGTAATGTGAGTGAAAACAAAACTCGTTCAGGTGCATGTTATATATATAAATATGCTGTAAAACTAAAACTAAACAAAAAAAGTAAGATTTCAGCTATCTTCTGTGTTAAAAAGTCAAAGGTAATCACCTCCTCGGTATCAAAATAAATTCAGATTTCCCGTGGAAAATACAAGATGAGGGAGCGTTCATTTTCTACTGGATAATTACCATAAATACAATACCACATGTAGGCATTTTAGAAATGTAACTCAGACTAGGAGATTATTTACAAAAATAGAGTAATTATTAACAAGAATTTAAGATGTAACTTACATGATTAAAATAATTTTTAATATTTGTTTTCAAGAGAAACATATTTTTGTGAGAGAACATTAGATACAAGAATAAAATGATTACTTACTACATTGGTGAGACGAAATGATTCAGTTCATTATTTCTTAGAATAAAGTTTAAAGTTGTACACTTTTTTATCTCTGTGAACTGTAAAATTCAACTTTACAACTCTCAAAAAAGGGAAAAATCACTTAAAATTACATACAAATTAATAGTTACAAATATTGTAATTTCACAAATATTTTTCAGTTATTTACTGAAATAAACTAAAATTAAACTTTACAACTAAAAAAAAGAGGGAAAAATCATTACAATCATTAAAATTACGAGGAACTAATGGTGAAACTACACAGCTCACCCATTCCTGAAGTGATTTCTCTTTTTGTTATTTTACCGTATTTTTCTGGTGCCCCAGCTGCCAGAAAATATCATTTTTTTTAAGATTTTTTTTTTACAGTGTTTATTTTCGTCTCTCAAGAAATAATCTCACTGATTTAACTTTAAGATTTTGCATCCTGATCAGTACAATAACGTAGATATTTACACAGAAAGGTTTGCAGTTTTTATGCTGCATATGATAATAAAATCATTATTATATAATGACAGATGCATAAACAAAAAGTCCAATATGTCTGTCTACAGAAAATTGTAGTTTGTTTTGCATTTAAAGCCACTTAGTTACATTTTGTTTTTTATCTGTTTTCCAGGCATAAAGATTTCACCCCCAACCACAACTCAAGAGTGTGTGGATGGCATTTTCCACATGGCAAAGAAGCAGGGCCGACACGTTTTGCCTGGAATGAGGGAAAGGCTTTCCCTGTCTTCAACAGCCTTCCAGCCAAACGGCAAAAGAAAAAGCTGTCTGTGACTGTAGAGAACGATGAAAGTGCTGAACCCGGCCCAGGTGACCTTGACACTACTCCAAAGACCCCTAGTGCTCCGAGTGTCGAGGTGCTCAAAAATGAGAATGAGATGTTGGGGAATGAATTCGACAAACTCAAGAAAGAATTAGAAAAACAAAAATAAACATGTTCTGATGTTTTGGTGCTCAAAATTGAGAATGATATGCTCAGACAAGAAAATGAAACACTAAAGAAAGAAGTGGAAAATCAAAAACAAACATTTTCATTTAAGCAAATCTCCGATGACCCTGACAAAGTCAAGTATTACACTGGCCTTCCAGATGCTGCCACAGTGTTCTTCTTGGAGTCCCTCCTTTCCAGATATGAACTCCAGTATCACTTTGATTGGAATGTACAAAAGTTGCCCCTAATAGATCAGTTGTTCTTGACTTTGATGAAGCTCCGAGTAAATCCCGGCATCTTGGACCTTTCGGTGCGGTTTAATTGCAGTCGTGCGACAGTCACCAACATTTTCATAACCATTTCCAGTGCTCTATATGAAATTTTGTTTGCTGGCATGATGGAAAACAAAATCCCCTCCAGATTCAAAAACCAGACCTCCCAGCCAGATTGCTTCCAGCCATTTCCCAAAATGTCGGATTGTGCTTGACTGTACAGAAGTGGCTGTCTCTAACACTGAAAGTTTGGACACCCAAAGCCATTTCCACAGTCATTACAAAGGATGCACAACGCTTAAGGCTCTGATTGGTGTGGCACCCAGTGGTGTTATAACCTTTGCCAGTGACCTCTATGGGGGAAGCACATCAGACAAAGCGATTACTGCAGACTGCGGAATACTTCAACAGCTAGAAGCTGGGGACATGGTGATGGCTGACAAGGGCTTCACAATTCGTGACATTCTTCCTCCAGGTGTTTTTCTAAACATCCCAACATTCCTTGTCAACGGACAGTTCACCATGGAGGAAGTCGACCACAACAGACTTATTGCCACTGCAAGAGGTCATGTGGAACGTTCCATTCAGCGGCTGATAACTTTTCACATTTTGTCCTACATCCCATACCAGTATAAACAGCATGCCAACAAGATACTCAAAGTTTGCGTTTGTCTTACAAATCTACAAACACCCATTCTCCGTGAAATAGCATGAACTTCCTCTGTCGCCCCAGATTGTTTTTGTATTGCTCAGTAACACTGCTAAAAAATTAAATCTTGTTTAAATTACAGATATTCACAATATTAATCTGAATTTGGAGTTATTTTGGGTAAATGAGATGTATTTGTGCAGTTTTGACTTGTTCCAAGTTGTTTCTTAAATGTTTTTAAAGGTGATTTCTTTTTTCATGACAATTGTTTGCCAATGGGATAACATTTTGCTCGTCCCATTAGCAGTTTGGTTTATTTTATTTCAAGAAAGAATTACTTTAAAACAGCAAAAATGTCATGAAACAAGCTTTATTTTCTTAATCCTATGAATTAAATCTAAAATTCTACAAATAAGATTAAAGGTCCTGATTCAAGATATTGCACCTCAGTTTTAATTTTTGCAGTGAAGATTTAAGAAATGTGATATCTGCCTCTCCTGTTTTATCTGTAATGTACATGAAATTTCCCAATATAGTTGTTTTTTCTTGCTATTTATATTTATTTATATATTTTTATATTTATATATTTATATATTAATATATTTATTTATATTTATTTATTTAATTTATTATTTATTTTGTAATTTCTTGCTAATCATTTTTTTTTTTACTGAAATGTAAATTCCGAGGGTGTGGACAGCTCTACTCGGAGCTGATCGGCGCCTCTCGGAGCTCCACACACCACAGGATTTGCGATCAGAAATATTAAACATGTTCATGATCTACGATCTCCTCTTCCACGCCTCCCCAGAGGCTCCGACCGGAAGAAATCTCTCGGAACCCCCCGCACACTCCACGAAGATCGGACCCGAACTCATTTGCATACTCCCGACAGTCGGACCCTGTCGGCTTCGGTCGGGAGGAGAAGATCGGGGCAAAATTCGGCCTGATCATTCTGTAGTGTGTGCTGGGCTTAAACTGACCCACAGGTTGACGTGACCCGCCCACTTTCTTGCCAGCAAAAACCAAAACACAGACGACAGAACTTCCGGGTCACGGAGATCGAAGAAATTGAAAAATCACATTAAAGTCTGCTCTGTGGCCGTATTTCAACTTTCCTTTATTTGATCTGTCTTAACAAACGGGATATTGAAAAACAAACCAGTTTTCATTTATTTGTTTTTATTTTAGAAACAAAAAAGGAAAAACGACTCATTTTTCAATATTTTGTTTTTTGATTCTTAATTGAATATCAATTGAACGAATGATACACGGATTATGGTTAAATACATTTCATTTCCTGGCCGCTCTTCCACATCCCAGACTGTCTGAGGAGAATTGAGCTTATTTCTGCTTCTTTGTGCCACAATTCAGGTTCAGATGCACATAAATAATAAATGAAAAAGACTTAATGACTTTATTGTATGTATATGTGTGTTCAGATTATTTATTGAATAACTACAACCCCCCACACCCCCATTCAAACCCACTCAGAAGCAGAAAAACGAAACAAAATAAACTCCAATACTAAACCATAAACCAACATGATTCTTTTTTTTTTATGTAATTAATCTCTTGAAGAGCTGGGGGAGCTGGACAAATGAAATAAAAATGCAGACATCCTGCATTTAGAGGCTAATAATCCTTTCTCAGTGACACTTCTCCACAAGAAGCAGGATAAAGTTCGGCTTGATGGCAGCAGGAGAAGAAAGTTCTCATTTCATCCTCCAGCAGAAGCAGAGAACTCCAAGGCCACGCCCCCTCACTGCAGGCCCAGGTGTTTGCAGCTACATCGCCCAAAGGTGTAACAGTGGCATTTTTGTGGAAGAATTGATGAAGGATTTATTGTTGAAATTTGCATTTGATTAGCAAATATTAGCAGATGAAGAAAAGAAGAGTCCAGTCTCCTGGTTCAACGGAATACTCAACTTCACCCATCCTCATTCAGGTATTGGTGATCAGTTAATCTCTTGTCTGTGCATAAAATAAATAGGAATAAGCCCATTTTTGCTCTGCAAAAGCTGTAAAAGTTTATATTTTTATGGCTAGAAGCAAGTCAGGTTGCTAGATGGTAAACAGATCAGAGAGGTGCAGATTTGACAGCAAGAACTTCATCAGTTTTTCTATTTTTCTTTTATTATGAAATATTTCAATTTTCCCCAGTAATATTTGTCCCCAAAATGTTTTAAGTTTGTTTCCAGTCTATAAATAACATGTATTTTATTTTTACATTAATAAAAAAAATCTAATACATTTCAATTTCACAAGATTTTCCGTTCCTGCTTTGACCATCAAATCATCAGGATCCAGTCGCAGCTGAAGGAGAAGCTCTTCAACAGGCAAGGCATTGAAAATGATTTGATTATGATCTGTACAGATGCAGCTACTGCATGCCTCCAGATACATCCACTAACTCCACCTGCACCGCAGTTTGGTTCATGCAAGGTGGAGCAGCTTGAGGGTGGAGGAACCAGCAACCTCCAGGACCATAGAGAGACCGTCCGATCCGAGCATCTCCAGCAGCCCGGGCACAAGAAATGACTTTCTTTAGATTTCCAGACTCCTCCAGGACTTGAGCCTGGCAGGAGGGAATTATAGGGGCGTGATTGATTAATTTTAAAATCAAGAATCCAATAAAAATATTTTCAATATACCAATCAATGTTAATAATTTCTGCCATGCCTAAAGAACTTATAGAAATAAAAAATTTTGAAAATTCTGGTTCATTATTTTTTGGAGAGATGTGAGGACTATGCAAGTTGGATTTTCTTATTTATGGGGATATGAAGTGTTTTTGGTATCTTGACAAAATAAAGCCATTATGTTTGAAGAACATCTTATCAAAGTCATGAAATCCAGCCTTTGAAAATGTGTTCGCTTCAGTCATTAAATAAAATAAGTTCAAAAACACGATCTGGGTCCAGAATCATTTTCAATGTATAAATAACCAAAAGAGGCAGCCAGCTCTCCATTAAATATTAGTAACATTTTGTTAGATAAAAAGCGGTACAAGTAATGTAAACATGTACACGGACAGTTAATTATTCCAAAGATGAAAACTGCCAGCTTTCTGCTCCATGTAATAAATCACGGTCTCTTCAGTGGCTCCACTTTGGCACCAGTCTGTTAAAAAACATGCAATTTAGGATTAAGTTGCCCACTGGTTTTTCATATGTATTATTGCACTTTATCTGATATTATTGGTTCACTGAGTATAACGGTATATATGTTTATTTGGAACTTCTGCAGTTATCATTACATTCGTTATAGTTAGTTTTATTTTGATACGTCTCAGGAAACCCGTGTCACGTGACCGCCTGGTCCACGCCAAGCTCGGGGTGTGGTCTTGTTATGTAGGGTAGGTCCACAGCCGGTTCATGGCGAGCTGGCGTGTGGTGCAGTAATCAGGCTGTGGCCTGCAGAAATGTGATTGTGGCTAAGACGTGTAACTTTCTTTTTCTCTTCATTTGATTCACTGTTAACTTAATCCTAAATTATGCTGATTGTCACACTGTGTGTTTTCACAGGGGACTTTTTCCGTGTTGACACTTGTACAAAAAAACCCGTTAAAACTGAGCTCAAAATAAAGGCTTCAAGGGACTACGGACTACGGTGTTCATTTTTGAAGGGGCAACATAAATCTGGTGTTTCCGCCCTGTTGGATTAAGTTTGTGGATGTCGATCGCTGTGGATTAGAGCGACCAGAGCCGTGTTTGGATCGGGAGTGGAAGACGAAGACGCTACAAACAACTCCATCCACCATCAAAGCGGAGGTAAAAGAACTTTCAACCATGTCCTCTGAAAGTGAGAAATTGTTGGAGGACATTGAAGGGAAGCTGTTTACTTTATCTGCACTGGAACTATCAGAAATTTGCACTACACTTGAAATCACTGTTAAGGATGATGATAAGGACTCACCTCGCAAAGTGAGAAGGATTATTCTCCTGCAGTTAGAGGGGGAAGACGTCACATCGCTTGAAGATGAAGGACTGTCCTTATTGTTGAAAGTGACTGATAAAATTGATGAATTAAAAGCGTTGTCAAAGTCCGGTCCCACGTCGCTACACCGCTCCCCAGCGGCCACAGATGGTACTGCACCCATCCCAGAGAACGTGGTAAGACAACGCACCTCTGCCACAATGTCAACCACCACTACTGCTATGAACTTTTCTGAAAGGAGTGCTACTGCCGTTCACCCTATGTACAGAAAGGACTTGAAAATTAATGGACAAATTGGTGAACATAATCAGAAGGATAAGCTTGGTTATGCAAGTCTAGAAAGACAAATAACAAAAGCATTTAAAAAAGGATATGATGAATGTGAAATTGTTGATGCTGTTATTCAAGCTATCATCCCAGGAACAAAAATTAAGAAGCTATCTTGAAAGTAGAGATGATTTGCCACTGCAAGCTCTAAAGCAAATATTAAGAACTCATTTTGTTGAGAAAGATGCCACCGAGCTGTACCACTCACTCACACGTGCTGCACAAGATCCCAGAGAGACTCCAGTCCAGTTTCTAGTTCGAGCCATGGACCTGAGGCAACAAATACTCTTTGCATCAGAGAGGGCAGATACAGGATTGAAGTACAGCCCAGAGATAATTCAAAATCAGTTTCTGCAAACAATACTCACCGGACTCCATGATGACACCATTCGCACAGATTTAAAGCCTCACCTACAGAATCCAACAGTAACAGATGAGGTCCTACTGGAGAAAATGACTGCTGCCTACAACCTGGAGATGGAGAGAAGGAGCAAGCTATCACCAAAATCCAAAGTGAAGGTGTCAGCGGTGAGTCATGATTCAAATGTAACCCTCTCAACACCGGCTCTACATAAAACACTGTATAATGGACGGATGAAATAAGAGTCCCTTTAGATTAACAAAATTAAGGTGAGAGAGACATTCCAATGAAAAAAACAGTCTAGGGTAATGTATGATTCTCACTTCACTTTGTATGAATACACCGCAGAAATAACACAACCACAATGACTGAAGTGAACTCTGTATTGAACTCTTTCAAAACCACATCAAATTAACACCTTGAATGGACAATGAATCAATCAATATAAACACAATCACCCAGGATTTAAATGGAAAAAACTATATTCTGTGAACCTGAGTGCACTCTTGTTTTTAGGTTCAGTTTATAGTTCGTTGGCGCGCTTTACGTTGGAGCTCTTAAATGGCGGTCCCCCCCAGTTTCAAAGGTGACGGTATTCCTACCACACGTGTGGATCCCCTGCCGGCAGACTGTCCTCCCTCTGGGCGAGGAAACAGCGGCCAACTGCAGGGCTCGGTCCCTCCTGCTGACCACGGACTGACCTCCACCAGGCAGCGTCCGTGCTGATTCCACAGCTCCCACCGGCAGCGCTCCCCGCTCCTGTGGCGTCCGACGTTCCTCAAGCGAGCCGTGCCAAGGCCGCTCCAGCAAGCTAAGCTAACTTAGTTAGCTCCAGCTGCACGGCAATTAAGCACGGGGTTCCGTCATCAAAACCCGCTCCACCCAACAGGATGAGCGAGGTCCGGCCCAGAAAAGTCCGTCTGGCTGGGATATAATCCAGATTTAGCTCTCCAATACCGCGTCCAAGTCCAGCTTTTCCCCACACGTCTCTCGTTCTCCCATTCCCCATGCGCGGCCCCCGTGAGCCTCCGCGCCGCCGCAAAACTAGTCCCTCCTGCTGTGTCGTCATACACGCAAAGAAAACTTTCTTCAAATACAAAAAAATAATCAATATCAATTAACTATTTTTGAATTCAGTTCACAACCTCACAATGAATTATAAAAACATTTAAATAACCATTTATGAATTTGATTCTGAACATACATAACCATCAGATATTTCAGAAACAACAGAGAAACACACAACTGATATTTATCAGGTTATTACACAAACTCAACTGATTCGGAGAGCTGCAGTTATGAGAGTAATTCTACACATAAAAGACAAGGACAATTACAGAAACAAGACACATTAATGGAGAAAGTGGACCAAGGAAACAAAGCCATTTGTGAAGCGATCCAGAACCTTACCACCCAACTGTCAAGTCTCCAATTAATAGCTAGTAGGTCTAATTTTAAATCAGACTGGCAAGTGTACCGTAAATTGAGGAACTTTGTTACCAAATTAAATACAAAGAAAAAGAAATTATATTATGAAAAGAGGTTAAACGAGATAAAGAATGATAGTAAGAAAGTATGGAGTGCACTTAACAGTCTGATGGGAAAGAATCATCGACCTACTCCATCTTTTTTGGAGACAGAGGGATATTTTCTCACCAAACCAACCGAGATAGCAAATTACCTAAATAATTATTTTAATAAAAAAATAAATAATTTAAGAAATAACTTTCAAGACATAGCTAATGAATCATCATATTCATTAATAAGAGATAAAATAATGTTAGGGAAAATTGCAAATTTAACTTTGATACTGTAAATATTAGTTATATAGAAAATATGTTGAGAAATTGTAAAGATAAGCCACCAGGTATTGATGGATTGGACGGTAGACTTCTAAAAATGGGGGCTGATTTGATTGCCCCAGTCATCTGTCATATTATTAACCAAAGTTTGATAGAAATGTTGTGTCCTCAAGAATGGAAAAGGCAAAAATAACACCACTGCCAAAGAATGCAAAACAGTCATTTTCTGGACCTAATAGTGGTCCTGTAAGTCTACTGCCTGTGTTAAGTAAAATAATGGAGACTGTGGTCTGTGAGCAAATTAGAACTTATTTTTCCTTAAATAATTTAACCACGGATTACCAACCTGCATACAGGAAAGGCCGCTCCACAGCGACTGCCCGAGCTCAGAGGGCAGATGATTGGTTAATGGATATAGAACAAAAGAAATTAGTAGGAGCAGCTATGCTGGACTTTACAGCTGCTTTTGATATTATTGACCATGAAATATTGATTAAAAAGTTAGAATGTTCTGGGTTTTCACAGTCGTCAATGTTATGGTTGGAAAGTTATTTAACAAATAGAAAACAACAGGTTTTCTTCAACGGCAGTTACTCTGATGAGAGGGAGGTCAGCTGTGGAGTGCCTCAGGGAGCTGTTTGGGGCCGTTATTATATACAATCTATACAAATGATTTACCACTAGTACTAGATAAGGCTGCTGTATCAATGTATGCAGATGACTCTACAATCTGGTTGTCGGCTCCTAAATGCTCAGAGCTAAATACGTCCCTACAGCAGGAATTGCTATCTGTGGTGGAATGGATCAGGAAAAATAAGCTGGTACTTAATGTATTGAAGACAAACAGTATTATATTTGGTACAACATATACTTTACAAGAACAGCCTGAATTGAATCTTTTTATAAATAATGTGCCTGTAAAACAAGTACAAGAAACAAAATGACTTGGTGTTGTGTGAGATAATAGATTACCATGGACTAGACATACTGATAAGATGGTATCCAGGATGGGAAGTGCTGTTTCTGTTGTGAAAAGGTGTGCAGCTTTCATGTCACTAAGTGTAATTAAACTAGTCTTGCAATCTCTAGTATTATCAGTTCTGGACTACTGTCCAGTAATCTGGTCTGGTACGTCACAAGAAAATAGGAAAAAGTTGCAAATTGTACAAAATAGAGCAGCAAGAATAGCTTTGCATTGTGGTTACAGAACAAATATCATAGCTATGCACAAGTGTTTGGACTGGTTACTGGTGAAGGAAAGATTACTGTATCTGTTACTGGTTTTCTTTAGAAACATTTTAATCACAAATAAACCATCAATCTTGTATAAAAATGTATATTTTAGTTCAGCTAGACATAGCTATGCAACCAGACATGCTACCAGAGGAAATTTTACATTACCTAAATCAAAAACAAATACAGTCAAACGAATGGTTACGTAGAGCTCTGCAAGAATGGAATAAACTACCAGAAAACATTACACAAGAAAACAGCAAAATAATTTTCAAGAAGTTGGTCAAAAAACATCTGTGTATAATAGAGACTTAATATGGGTCAACTGGAATTACAAATATTACTTAAAATTGCACCTTTGCAACAGAAATGGTTCCTGGCATAAACAGTAAATGAATGGGTGACTGTCAAATCTGATTTGAGTTTTAATTGTTACATCAGGGTTTTTGCTTCAAGGATGTTTAGGTGTAAGATGGAAGGGCAAAAGAGATTCGAGTAAGTAAAGTAAGTAAGTAAGTAAGTAAAGTTTATTTATATAGCACCTTTCACAGACACAAAGTCACAAGGTGCTTCACAGCATACATAAATAAAACAACAATTAAATACACATACATAAATAAGCAGCACTAAAAATGTGATCAAAACAGGCCCGAAAAACTAAGCAAATGCTTGAGAGAATAAAAAAGTTTTAAGTTGTGACTTAAAAGTGTCAACAGTCACAACTGATCGAAGAGAGAGCGGGAGATCGTTCCAGAGCCTGGGAGCAACGGCCTGGAATGATCGGGCTCCTCTGGTCTTAAAGCGGGTACGCGGCACCTTTAAGAGATTCTGGTCCGCAGACCTTAAAGCCCTCGCAGGGGAGTAAGGCTGGAGCAGGTCGAGAATATAAGAGGGAGCTTGGTCGTGCAAGGCCCGAAAGGTTAAAACCAAAATCTTAAAGTTAACTCTATAAGAGACTGGCAGCCAATGAAGCTCCTTCAAAATGGGAGAAATGCGGGTCCATCTGTTTGTGCGGGTCAGGATTCTTGCTGCAGAGTTTTGCACAAGTTGCAGCCTCGAAAGCTCCTTCTTATTCAGGCATGAGAACAAGCTGTTGCAGTAGTCTAAGCGCGAAGAGACAAAAGCATGAATGATGAGCTCTAAATCATTGAATGAGACCATTTTCCTAAGTTTAGAGATTTTTCTCAATTGAAAGAAACAGTTTCTCGTCAGCTGCTTGCAGTGCTGCACCAGAGACATGTCTTTATCAAAGAAAACCCCCAGGTTTCTAAGACTGGATTTGGCAGACTGCCCGAGGTCACCAAGGCACTGTTTGATCCCTGGAATTGAGACATCAGGGGCGAAGATGAGTGTTTCAGTTTTGTCTGCGTTAAGTTGGAGAGAATTTTTGCTGAGCCATTGTTTGATTTCTGCCAAGCAGTGGAAAAAGGAATCCAGCTTCTGTATCCCATCTGGCTTGAAAGAGCAGTAGAGCTGGATGTCATCAGCGTACAAGTGGTAAGAGACATCCTTAAACCTTTGGATTATGTTACCCAGGGGGAGCAGATACAATAGAAATAAAATAGGGCCCAGGACGGAGCCCTGAGGCACCCCACTTGCCAGATTCATGGACTCTGATTTAACCTGGTTTATAGACACACAAAAGCTGCGTCCAGACAGATATGAAGTGAACCACTGGAGAACCGACCCCGACAGTCCCACATGGTCCCTCAGTCTACATAGCAGGACCTGGTGGTCAACAGTGTCAAACGCTGAGGACAGATCCAGGAGAACTAGGACGGTGCAACTGCCCGAATCGGCAGACATCATTATGTCACTGGACACTTTTAGTAGGGCTGTTTCTGTGGAGTGGTGCTTACGGAAGCCAGATTGGAATTTGTCGAAGAGGTTGTATTGGTCGAGGTAGGAAGACAGCTGATTGCAGACCACCTTCTCAAGAATCTTTGACAGAAAAGGCAGCTTAGAGATGGGCCTATAACTATTTCGGTCTACCGGGTCTAAACCTCCTTTTTTTAGAAGAGGCTCCACAATGGCGTGCTTGAAGGCATTCGGGAACACACCTGATGACAGAGAGAGGTTGATCATTTCAGTGACCGAGGGACCAACTGCCTCCAGAACCTCTGGGAACAGTCTACAGGGAATGACGTCAGAGGAACAGGATGAGAGTTTCGTCTTGTTTACTAGAGCCAGAACATCAGCAAGAGTTACAGGCTCGAAGGTGGACCACAAGCTGGAGATAGGCTCAGCAGCAGCCGAGGCACCACACAGAGGGGGTGGCATGTTGTCCTTGAGCTTCTTGATTTTATCAGCGAAAAAATTCAGGAAAGCATGGCTGTCAGCTTCGATGAAAACGGGGGTGACAGGAGCAGCAGGGCAAATGAAAGAGTTAATTGTATCAAACAGTACTTTAGGGTTTTTCTTATTTGCTGCCACCAGTTGGCGGATATAGTTGGACCTGGCATTTTCAACCATTTTGTTGTATGAGGAAATAAGATCCCTGAGATGGAGCCTGTGAACCTCAAGGTTAGTGGATTTCCACAGGCGTTCAGTCTTTCGACACAATCTCTTAAAGCTTAAAATGTGCTCGTTTATCCAAGGACATGCTTTTTTCTGCGTAGACAGATTGACTTTAACAGGAGCCACTTGATCCAAAACCATTACACAGTGGTCATCAAAGCACTGGATTAGGTCGTCTACACTGGAGCCATTTGTAAAAGGAGGGGGATCAAACAAAACAGAGAACCTTTCTGCAGTATTAGCAGTGATGATCCGCCTCTGAGACCTTACTTTTAAAAGTTTGGGCTCGAGACTGAAATGCAAATCACATGACACAAGACAGTGATCACTCATGTGGACATCAATCACAGACACATTCGAGATGTCCAGGCCGAGTGCAAAAACTAAGTCTAAAATGTGGCCCTTTCGGTGGGTTGGCAATGAAACGTGTTGAACAAGGTTAAAAGCTTCAGTCAGTGATAAAAATTCCATTGCATAGGGTGAGGAGGTGCTGTCAACATGAAGGTTAAAGTCTCCAAGGATTAAAACAGGTTCCAGCTTTATAATAGAGGATAAAAAGTCACTAAAATCCTTTAAGAAGGCAGCAGCAGAGCCAGGAGGACGGTAGACCACAACACAATAGAGAGGGTGCAGGGTTCCCACCTTGACCATCTGGGATTCAAAAGAAGGGTAGTCCTGTGAAGGAATCACTTTGCAAATATAATCCTCCTTGTGGACGAATGCCAACCCCCCTCCACCTCGACGGGGGCGTGGCTTCCCATGCACGGCAAAGCCAGTGGGGCAGAGCTCGTTTAAATGTATAAACTCCTCTTCTTTCTGCCAAGTCTCCGTGATACACATTATATCCATGTTTTCCCTTGAGATGAGGTCGTTCAGGGAAAAGGATTTGTTCCCGATGGAACAGGCGTTCAGAAGACCGAGATGGATCGAGTGTGACGTCACGGAGGTTGGGTCCGAAGTGTCCAGCGTGATTGGGCGAAGGCAGCTGCTACGCGGGCACCAGCTGGACCGTGCAGATGGAAACACGGAAGTGCGCTGCTCCGATGAGGATCCGCGACCAGGATTCAAACGCTGCCCAGAATTCAGGACAGTCGTGGCCCGGGCAAACAGCGGCGTGGATGCGCTGTCGCTATCATCGAGGAGCAGGACGTGGCGGAGACATCGAGCGCGTCCTCCGCAGCGTGCAGTGGCAGAGCCCAGGCGAGCAGCCTCACGCCTTCGCCGTACCTGGACACCGCCCCGGGATCCTCGCCTTTTCCTCGATCTCCTGCGGACCTTGCCAGTCGCCCGGAACAGCAACAAATATTCCGGTGAGTTTAGGTCAATAGACACCGGGGGAGGAAATGCCTGTTTGTAGCGTTCCTGAGTATGAAACAGGCTCTCCATGGTCTCTTTGATACAAAACAGAGAGTCCCGGTCATAAGTTTGCAAAGCCAAGGCGCATCCATTAGTTAGTCGGGCTGATAAGATCACACATGCAGAAAAAATTATCATAGAGAGTCTACACAGGAGCCGAGCAGAGGCACAGCCAGTCACAGGCGCCATCTTGGAAAAAAGTCCTCATTTGTATATCTCATCTGTGTATAATAGAGACTTAATATGGGTCAACTGGAATTACAAATATTACTTAAAATTGCACCTTTGCAACAGAAATGGTTCCTGGCATAAACAGTAAATGAATGGGTGACTGTCAAATCTGATTTGAGTTTTAATTGTTACATCAGGGTTTTTGCTTCAAGGATGTTTAGGTGTAAGATGAAAGGGCAAAAGAGATTCGAGTTTTTGTGTGACCAATGTGCATAATATGTGTGGATCTACATAGATATGATATGTGAATGTTGTGTATCTCTGCTGACCTGGGAGCGCTCTTGTATTGTTTGTTTGTTGTTGTGTTATGTATTTTTTTGTGTTTTTGTTTTTGGAATTTGTATATGGATTGTTTTGTAGATAATGTGGCTGCTTTGACACATTGTGAAGATGCTGTATGGACCCCAGGAAGAATAGCTTTGGCATTGCCATGCTAATGGGGATCCAAATAAATCAAATCAAATCCACCAGCTGCCCAGACAATCACCCCCGCCTGCAGCAAGGGGGCAAGCCAGCCGCAGCTACAGCCGACCGTCACCAAGGACACGCCCCATGCGACAGTGTCACCAGTGCCAGCGGACCAATCCAGGTGGGAGGTGTGACTACTGCTACAAGTGCAGGAGCACCGACCACTGGGCTATCGGTTGCCGCCGAGTACCCAGGAATGCCACAGCCTCCATCAACAAGATTGAAAGCAGTGTACATCTCGGTAAGAATGTGCATTTATTTTTCACTGCTGCACCTCTCACTGGCAAACAACATCAAACAGCTAAGCTAGTGGGGAGGAGGTGTCTTGTCCGAGCCACTATGAATAACGTTCACACCAGAGTGCTGTGGGACACTGGCTCACAAGTGTCTATAGTTGGGGCAGAGTGGAAGCAGAGACACTTACCAGACGTTGCCGTGCGGCCGGTGGAGGAGTTACTGGAGGAAGGAGGACTGGACCTGTCTGCCGCCAATGGAACCCAGATCCCGTACCAAGGCTGGATTGAAGTGGAGTTCACACTGTCCCAGAATGCTGTAGCTGGGATGAGTGACAAGCCTGTGGTTGTCCCCATCCTAGTCGCCACCACAGAACTTGAACGTCCTATTATTGGATTTAATGTAATTGAAGAACTGGCTTTGACTAATGGGGACTCTGAGAACTGTTTTCCTGCTGGTCACATGGTGAAGAGGCTTTGTTCAGCACTTGAAGTGGGGCAGAAAACTGCCAGAGCTGTTCTAACAGTCTTAAAGAAGCAGCCACCTGAGAACAATCCCCATATTGCTCGGGTGGGAAGAATATCAGTCACTGTCCCTAAGAACAAAGCTATTCAAGTGCACTGTAATTATGTACAGCAGGGTGTGCTGAATGGGCCTAATGCTCTGCTAGAGCCTAACCCAGAGACACCGTGGCCCACTGGACTCAAAGTGAGACCACACAAGGATTAAAGTTACTGTTGAGAACACAACAACTTGTGACATTACGCTGTGTGGCCGAACAACACTTGGCTGGTTACATAGTGTCGACGCTGTCTATCCACTTGAGTCCAAGTCCGCTGACTGTCAGCCATCAGAGAACAGCACCACATCATCACTGGAGCAGTTTAATAAAACACCACAAGGGGAGCCCTGGGACCCGCCCGTGGACTTAAGTCACCTTCCTACAGAGCAGCAGCATAAAGTCCGGCAGATGCTGAGGGAGGAGTGTGACGTGTTTGCCAGAGATGAGTGGGATGCTGGTTGCATTACAGACTTGCAGATGGACATTAATTTGAAAGACTCTGTTCCGGTCCAAAGAACTTACAATGCAATACCCCGTCACCTGTATCAAGAGGTCAAAACTCACATTCAGGACATGCTTAACAGAGGCTGGATACAAAAGTCGTACTCATCCTACTCATCTCCTGCAGTCTGTGTGCGTAAAAAGGATGGAACACTACGTTTATGCATTGACTATAGGCTGCTGAATGAGAAGACCCTACCAGACCGCCATCCCATCCCCAGAATCCAAGAAATCCTGGAGAACTTGGGAGGAAACTCTTGGTTCACGGTCTTGGACCAAGGCAAAGCATACCACCAAGGCTTCATGAGCGAGAAGAGCAGACCCTGTACAGCCTTCATAACACCTTGGGGACTCTACGAGTGGCTCCGAATCCCATTTGGACTGTCAAATGCCCCGGCTGCTTTTCAACACCATATGGAGGGATGCCTGGGAGATCTGAGGGACGAAGTTTGTGTGCCCTACCTGGATGATGTCCTTGTGTTTAGCCGCACATTTGACCAACATGTGCACAATGTCAGACAAGTCCTGCAACGACAGAAAGCCTGTGGAATCAAGCTCAGAGCAGGTAAATGTGAATTTTTCAAGCCACAATTAACCTATGTTGGTCGTGTCATCTCTGCAGAAGGATACAGGATGAACCCAAAAGAGGTGGAGGCAGTAAAGGCACTCGCACACCAGACCCCAGCTACAGTGAAGGAGGTGAGAAAGCTCCTTGGATTCCTGAACTACTATAGAGCTTACATCCAGGACTTCTCCAGGACTGCGAAGCCACTGTATGAGCTGCTGGCAAAGCCAAAATGTGAGCCAAAGCACCACCACAAGAAGGGGATGAAGCGTGCCAGCTACCAGCTCTCGCCCTCCTCAGCTGTACAGTGGACAGATGCACACAAAGCCATTTTGGAGACCTTTGTGAATAAGCTCACCAATCCACCTGTCATGGCGTATCCTGACCTCGAGCGACCTTTCATCCTTCATGTTGACGCCTCTGAAGAAGGACTCGGAGCTGTGCTCTACCAACGTCAGGGTGGTATTCTGAGAGTTATCGGCTACGGATCCAGAACCCTCTCTCCAGCTGAAAAGAATTACAAGCTGCACTCAGGTAAACTGGAATTCCTCGCACTGAAATGGGCTATCACTGAACGTTTCCGTGACTACCTGTTCCATGCACCTCACTTCACTGTCTACAGCGATAATAACCCACTCACCTATGTCACCAAATCAGCAAAACTCAATGCTACTGGTCATCGCTGGGTTGCAGAGCTGGCAGACTATAGATTCACCCTGAAGTACAGACCTGGGACAGCTAACGGGGACGCTGACTTCCTGTCCCGTAGGCCCACACCCATGGAAACCATCATGGAAGAGTGTACTGAGGAATGTGAGCCAGAGGTCATGGAGGCTGTGTGTAAAGGCATCACACACACCCAAACAGGTGAAATTAACTGGATTTGTGCGGTCACCTGCAGTGTGGATGTTTTATCACAAGATGGCAGTGTTGTATCACCAATCCAGCCTTTCACCATCCAAGACATCCTGGTCCAGCAGCAGGCAGACCCAATAATCCAGAAAGTCATCAACCTGAAAAGGAACCATACTTACCTGAAGTACAGAGACAAAGCAGCTGAAAATAAGCAGGTCCGAGCTCTTCTCAGGGAGTGGCCAAGGCTGGAGCTGGATGCGGATGGGCTCCTGTGGAGAAAAACAAACAGGACACAACTGGTGGTGCCAGAGCCAATGAAGCCTCTGGTGTACAGTACCTCCATGAGGAGATGGGACACTTAGGTGCTGACCGGATGGTTGCTCTGGCTCGAGGACTTTTCTTCTGGCCAAAAATGAGACAGGAGATGGAACATCATGTCACACAGGTCTGTGCCTGCATCAAGAGGAAGAAGCCAAACAGAATCACAAGAACACCACTCCAGAGCATTGAGACCTCTGCCCCATTTGAGATGATCTCCATAGACTTTGTACATCTGGAGAGATGCAAGGGAGGTGAAGAGTATATCCTGGTTTTAGAGGACCATTTCACCAAATATGCGCAAGCTTATGCAACCAAAGATAAGGCTGGGAAAACTGCTGCAAAGAAGCTGTTTGATGACTTCATCCCACGCTTTGGTTTTCCATCCAGGCTTCACCACGACCAAGGACGAGAGTTTGAGAACCAGCTGTTTCACAAACTTCAAAAGTACAGTGGTATGTATCACTCTTGCACCACGCCATACCATCCGCAAGCTGACCCTGTTGAGCACTTTAACAGGACTCTGCTGAGTATGTTGCGGACTCTGGAGGAGACGGAGAAGACCAGATGGAAGGAGCACCTCAATAAAGTGGTCCATGCCTATAACTCCACCATCCATGAGGCAACGGGCTATTCTCCTTTCTTCCTGCTCTTTGGACGTGAACCAACTCTCCCTGTGGATCTCCTGTTTCCAAAGAAGCCCAGTGATACAGAAAGACAGACCCCGGCTGTCTACGCTGAGAAGTGGAGGGAGGCGATGCAGGAAGCCTATGCCATTGCCCTCAAAAACATGAGGAAATCTGCGAAGAAGGGACAAGGCTACTACAATCAGCGTGCCTGGAGCTCCACCCTGAAGCCAGGTGACCATGTGCTGGTGAGGAACCTCACGCCCCAAGGCGGTCCAGGAAAACTCCGGAGTCACTGGGAGGAAGCTGTCCATGTGGTGAGAGAGAGCAAAAGTCCAGAAAGTCCAGTGTACGTCGTGGAGCCCCTCAACACTGCATGAAGGAGACGTGTGCTGCACAGAAACCTACTCTTACCTTGTCCTTACCTGGTTGATCCTGTTCTCGCTGCTGCCAGTCCTGAAAGAAAAGGGAGAAGCTGAAGAGCCCGAGGATCACCAGGGGGAAGAAGAGGAGCACAGCACAACATCCAGCCTGTAGATACGGAGAGCTCAAGTGAGGAAGACTACCACCTCTTCATGCCACAAATACCTGTGCAACGGCCACTCAACCCTGGTGCCAGAGAGTTCCAGCCCAGAGCCCCCACACCACGACAGGTTGAGCGAAGAGCCGAACCAGTGGAAAGAGGTGAAGTGGTCATGCCTGAGGTGGATCTTGAACCAGAGCAGGAGGTGGAGCCATCTGACCGGGACCCGTCCTCCTCTGACTCTGAGGAAGCTCCTGAGCCCCCAGCCAGACCTCAGAGGACCAGACAGCCCAGGCGTGTCTTCACCTATGACCGGTTGGGAGAACCAACTCTCCGAGACCTGCAGATCTGTCCTGTCGATGTGTCCAGATCAGAGAGGGTCCGAGACGACTACTTAACACCGTCTGCTGACCTATATCCTTTTTCACACCAGTAATAATGCAGTAATAATGCAGTAGTACTTTGCACTGTGCACTTTGAAACATGCACTTTTTAGCAACATCTATCCATCCATCCATCCATCCATCCATCCATTTTCTACCGCTTATCCGGGGCCGGGTCGCGGGGGCAGCAGTCTCAGCAGGGATGCCCAGACTTCCCTGTCCCCAGACACTTCCTCCAGCTCCTCTGGGAGGATCCCAAGGCGTTCCCAGGCCAGCCGAGAGACATAGTCTCTCCAGCGTGTCCTGGGTCTTCCCCGGGGTCTCCTCCCAGTGGGACATGCCCGGAACACCTCCCTAGGGAGGCGTCCAGGAGGCATCCTAAACAGATGTCCGAGCCACCTCAGCTGGTTCCTCTCGATGTGGAGGAGTAGCGGCTCTACTCCGAGCTCCTCCCTGGTGACTGAGCTCCTCACCCTATCTCTAAGGGAGCGCCCAGCCACCCTACGGAGGAAGCTCATTTCGGCCGCTTGTATCCGGGATCTTGTCCTTTCGGTCATGACCCAAAGCTCATGACCATAGGTGAGGGTGGGAACGTAGATTGACCGGTAAATCGAGAGCTTCGCCTTTCGGCTCAGCTCCTTCTTCACCACGACGGACCGATACAACGACTGCATCACTGCAGCCGCTGCACCGATCCGCCTGTCAATCTCACGCTCCATCCGTCCCCCACTCGTGAACAAGACCCCAAGATACTTGAACTCCTCCACTTGGGCTAGGGTCTCTCCACCAACCTGGAGGGGGCAAGCCACCTTCCTCCGGTCGAGGACCATGGCCTCGGATTTGGAGGTGCTGATCCTCATCCCTGCCGCTTCACACTTGGCTGCGAACCGCCCCAGTGCATGCTGTAGGTCCGGGTTCGATGAAGCCAACAGGACAACATCATCTGCAAAAAGCAGAGATGAAATCCTGTGGTTCCCGAACTGGACCCCCTTCGGCCCCTGGCTGCACCTATAAATTCTGTCCATGAAGATTATGAACAGAACCGGTGACAAAGGGCAGCCCTGCCGGAGTCCAACATGCACCGGGAACAGGTCCGACTTACTGCCGGCAATGCGGACCTGACTCCTACTCTGGTCATACAAAGACCGGATGGCCCTTAACAAGGGGCCCCGGACTCCGTATTCCCGGAGCACCCCCACAAGACACCACGAGGGACACGGTCGAATGCCTTCTCCAAATCCACAAAACACACGTGGACTGGTTGGGCAAACTCCCACGAACCCTCGAGCACCCTATGGAGGGTATAGAGCTGGTCCAGTGTTCCACGACCCGGATGAAAACCACATTGTTCCTCCTGGATCCGAGGTTCGACTATCGGTCGGATCCTCCTCTCCAGTACCCTGGAATAGACTTTCCCAGGGAGGCTGAGGAGTGTAATCCCCCTATAGTTGGAGCACACCCTCCGGTCCCCCTTTTTAAACAGGGGGACCACCACCCCGGTCTGCCAATCCAGAGGCACCGTCCCCGACCGCCACACGATGTTGCAGAGATGTGTCAACCAAGACAGTCCCTGCACATCCAGAGACTTAAGGTACTCAGGCCGAATCTCATCCACCCCCGGTGCCTTGCCACCGAGGAGCTTGCCAACCACCTCAGTGACTTCAGCTTGGGTGATGGACGAGTCCACCTCTGAGACCTCAGCCTCTGCTTCCTCCACGGAAGATATGGCGACGGGATTGAGGAGGTCCTCAAAGTATTCCTTCCACCGTCCAACAATATCCCCAGTTGAGGTCAGCAGCTCCACACCTCCACTGTAAACAGTGTTGGCGGAGACCTGCTTTCCCCTCCTGAGGCGCCGGACGGTTTGCCAGAATTTCTTCGAGGCCGACCGATAGTCCTCCTCCATGGCCTCCCCGAACTCCTCCCAGACCCCAGTTTTTGCCTCCACAACTGCTCGGGCTGCAGTTCGCTTGGCCTGCCGGTACCCGTCAGCTGCTTCGGGAGTCCCATGAGCCAGCAAGGCTCGATAGGACTCCTTCTTCAGCTTGACGGCAGCCCTTACTTCCGGTGTCCACCACCGGGTGCGGGGGTTGCCGCCACGACAGGCACCGGAGACCTTACGACCACAGCTCCGAGCAGCTGCTTCGACAATGGAGGTGGAGAACATGGTCCACTCGGACTCAATGTCCCCAGCCTCCCTCGGGACATGAGAGAAGCTCTCCCGGAAGTGGGAGTTGAAAGCCATGCTGACAGAGGGTTCCGCCAGATGTTCCCAGCAGACCCTCACAACACGTTTGGGTCTGCCAAGTCTGTCGGGTTTCCTCCTCCGCCAGCGAATCCAACTCACCACCAGGTGGTGATCGGTCGACAGCTCTGCCCCTCTCTTCACCCGAGTGCCCAAAACACGCGGCCGGAGGTCAGATGACACGACAACAAAGTCGATCATCGACCTCCGACCTAGGGTGTCCTGGTGCCAAGTGCACTTATGGACACCCCTGTGCTTGAACATGGTGTTCGTTATGGACAAACTGTGACTAGCACAGAAGTCCAATAACAGAACACCACTCGGGTTTAGATCGGGGAGGCCGTGCGATCCAATCACCCCCTTCCAGGTCTCACTGTCGCTGCCCACGTGGGCGTTGAAGTCCCCCAGTAGAACAATGGAGTCCCTAGTTGGAGCACTGTCCAGCACCCCTCCCAGGGACTCCAAGAAGGCCGGGTACTCTGCACTGCTGTTCGGCCCATAAGCCGAGACAACAGTGAGGCACCTATCCCCGACCCGAAGGCGCAGGGATGCAACCCTCTCTTTCACTGGGGTGAACTGCAACACATGGCGGCTGAGCTGTGGGGCTATAAGCAAACCCACACCAACACGCCGCCTCTCACCGCGGGCAACGCCAGAGAAGTGGAGAGTCCAGCCCTTCTCCAGAGGTTGGGTTCCAGAGCTCAGGCTATGTGTGGAGGTGAGCCCGACTATATCTAGCCGGTACCTCTCAACCTCCCTCACAAGCTCGGGCTCCTTCCCCGCCAACGAGGTGACATTCCATGTCCCTGGAGCCAGTCTCTGTGTCCGGGGATCGGGTCGCCGAGCACCCTGCCGTCGGCTGCCACCCAATCCACACTGCACCCGGCCCCTACGGTTCCCTCGGTGGGTGGTGAGCAACATGCACTTTAAATTTAGCACCTTAAAGTAATTATTTTGTGTGCAATAGAGGCATGTGCAATAGGAATTAAAAGCACTTTATTGTAGTGTAAATATGTATGTTTGAGTCTTGGAAACATGGTATATTATGCTGCCACATGATTTTGGGTGAAGGTATTTTCCTTGAGTCATTTCTGAAGATTGGCGGGCCCACCAATGCTTCACCGGACTGTCTACCCAGCAGCACAAGTGGACTTTCGTCTTGTGTGTCTCCATGTTAAAGGACTCTTGTCAAGTAAAAGACACTATATAGTCTGAACTCTTTTGAAGTGCTGCTAATGTTAATAATTTGCTACTGTGCTATGGGGTTATCCTAAGGCCCTGGCAAGGTGAAGAAAATGTTGGCCTTACATTTTTTTCGTGGGGGAGGGTGTTGCCCACTGGTTTTTCATATGTATTATTGCACTTTATCTGATATTATTGGTTCACTGAGTATAACGGTATATACCGTATTGGCCCGAATATAAGACGACTCCGATTATAACACGACCCCTATTTTTCAAAGATCATTTTGTGAAAAAAAAAAAAAAAATGCTGAAGACAATAAGGTCACTCACAAAACAACTTTTTATTATATAATTATTATAAACTTAGAATGAAAACATATTACTACAGTATATAAAAAAAATATATATATACACACACACACACACACACACACACACATATATATATATATATATATATATATATATATATATATATATATATATTTCTCAAAATAAGAAACAATAAGCAACAAATAAGAACCTTTAAGGGGTCAAAACTGCATAATGTAGATAACTTTCCAGTGCCTTCAGCTGAATCAGGCTCTGGTGGTGGACATTCCGTCTTTCCGTTTTTCAGTGACGTATAGACCTTTTTCACAAAAACCGGAAATACGCATCCTGTGGGTGACTTTTCTTTCGGTCCAGCGCCAAGTCCATTCATTTTCTCCGAGATGGGTCGCGTTTTCAGTGCTTGTCTCCAACATTTCCCCAGCATTTCCTTCGCTGATGTGGAGAGGATGGTGGAAGAGAAATCGGTGACAAAAAAGTCAAAGATGAAGAAAGGATACAAGTTTTTCCACGAAAACTTCATAGAAAAACACGAAGGTAAGTAGAGAGTTAGCATGTTAGCCTAAGTGCTACTGAACCCTAGCGACTGTACTGAGACATACTCTTTCATGTGTAGATCCTGATAACCGTATCCGAACATTTAAGTTTCATTTGCAGCATGACGACAACCGTTTGTTCTCTTTCTGGCTGTTTCAGTGAACGTCTTTCAGATATGATATTAGACGGATGCTGTCATTGATTAGCCCAACAGCTAACAGCGTTAGCTCTCAGCTAACGTGTTTTAGTGCGTCTTATCGTCATCATAGTATCAGATGCATTAAAAAGCCAGCTGACAGTGAGGGCAAGGTGCTGCCGGTCGTAGAGGAACAGCTAGGAGCCTCAAACCAGAGGTTTGACCACAGAAAACAGAAGTTCCTGCCGTTGCAGCTCTCTGCTGACTGCCGTCCGTCCCAGCCTTATCTTATACAGCAGCCTCGACTCCGCTCTCTTTGTCATTTTATTTCACTTCATTCCACAGGTGATAAGTCTCTACTGCTGTTATCTGTTTCTATAACAGACCTGTGGCCAGAGGAGAGCATCCCCACTCAACCAAACCAGCTGTGTGTGGTGTGTTTCTGTTGTACTGAATAAAGTCGTGTCTGTGTGTGAAAATATATTGTAAAAGTTAGTTATTTGGGGGATAAAAAGGGTGGTGGTGGTGCACTACAGAGCCCCTTGCCATCAGCTGTTACCATCTCTGACCACTGACAGTGACGTATCTCCATGACGTCTTGTTCATCATTCTTCTCCATTTCTGTACAGATGATGCTTGCTGTTGACAGTGGACGTCTGATGGCGTTTTCCTGTAGCTGTGCAGCAGGAAGAGGGTTTTTCAACCACGCTGTGGCCCTGCTTCATCAGACAGCGCATTCCACACAGTCTGGCCTGCAGACTGTCCTCCATCTCTGGCCTGCATGAGCTACAGCAGTGGCACAGAGCGAGGACTCAGGTGGTGTTTAATAAGGTCGTTTATTTACTCTGTTTACCGTATGTTGTCTTTTTGTTTGTCCTGAAATTAATAAAAAAACAACACACACACACAGACTGTGTATTACTACAATTCTCTGCAAGAATGAACATATTTCTCCGTTCGTTGGTTTCAGGGAATTCATCCAGAACCTCTGAGTGATGTGGTGTGAAAGCCAACAGCAGCTGGTGAGAGTGGTCTTCAGTCCACGCTGTACCAGGCAAATGCAGGTAATAATATTCAACATTTCACTTTTGTGACAGCTAAATGCTAATGCCTTTGTGTAATGATGGCCAGGTGTAACTACTGTAACTACATTTTCCCAAAACAGAAGCACAAATAAGTCGAGGCTTTATGTATCTTTTTTTAGGACGGTTTCCGACCCTGACTTGATGGCAGCTGGACCCAGGCTGTGTGAGGAACAACCCCGGCCCCTCAGTGCTCCTGTGCTGGATGGCTTGTCTGAAATAGAGCAGGTTCCATGGCCCTGTCCCACCTGGATGCCCCATGCCTTACCTTTATCCACCTGAAACATCCAGTGATCTGATCCAGCACCACTCGGCTCCTGAACTCCCAGTTCTTCCTCCTCCTTGGTCTCAGGATTCCCTCTCTAACTTATACTTCTGTTGTCTGTTATAAATATTTGCTGCACTGCTGTAACAGGATTATTTTGATATTTTATCACATTGATTATTTTACTGTATTGCATAGTGATCTAACATTGTTCATACTTGTAAATGCACACATGGTGATTAGTTAAACAGCTCATTTGATATTTCATTTGTTAAATGAATTGTTCAGAACATGGCCTTGGCCTGTATTGTACTGTATGTGTTTAAATCAAATGAATGGATTCTTATTGATAAAATATCTTAAGCCTCAGTTGAATTAATTGTGCTTCTTGCAGTGTGTATGATTTCACTTTTTCAGATGTGGTTGCACGGCTAAATTCAAATCCTCTCCCCACAAAGGAACAGTAACAAAAGAATGTGTTTCATGTAAATCAATCAAACTTTTTTTATACATCAATTCGACTGAAGACGGCCGGGACGGCAGGGAAACACTCTGCAGTTTGGCTTCCAGCTCTCTGATGTAACCTGACACCTCATCCAGAACACCTGTGGTGATTCAGAAGAAAGATTAATTCTGGTCTTTATACAATTTATTAAAATAATAGACCCTGTTGACACACAGACACACACACACTTATATAAGAAAAATAAAATGTGTATGTAATCCGTTGTTTACAACAGATGGAGTTTCTTACCTGCAGGAGGCGGGTGGCAGAGTCATGGTCCAGTTTATCCTCCATCGCTGCAGTTTCTCTCTGTTTGCTCCCCGGTTCCTGGACAGACGCTCCACAGACTGCCGTGTGGAGCAGCGGCCGACACCGACTCCTGGTAGGATGTGGTGTGAACTCATTCCAGCTGAAGAGACCTGGAACAGCATCAGTTTTACGGCGGTTAACACTTAGCTCCTGGACGGAGCCGCCGGAGTGACATGTCAGCTGCAGACGTGCTGCTCCCCTCGATAAGAACAAATCCGGCCCCTCCCCGCCTAATCGCCTGAACCCACTTCTGTCTGACCTCTCCGTTCTTTGGAAACGAGTAAAAATTAAGATAAGGCTGCTTCAGCCCATTAGAAAAGCAACCAGGTACTCGACAGCATCGTCTGTTTTTAGCTTGTGGCAGGGCTACCGGAAGCAAAGTCACCCACGGATTGCGTATTTCCGGCTAAAAAACCAGGAAGTGTGAAAAAGGTCTATTCACTCATCCTTCTATCAGTCTCTCTGAAGCGTCGCTCTGGGACCAGGAAAGCTTTTCTCATAGCGTTAGCATCTGCAGTGTTTTTTCTGTGCTCTCCAATCAGAACGAGGCTCTGCTCCACCAGACCTCCTGGCGGCTTGGCAGTAGTTTGATGACTCTGCTGCGTTGATCACCATCAGTTTAAAGTTGGTATCATAACTTCTCCTCTGTTGTTGCTCAGTTGTCCAGCGTTCAGCCCCTTTGTTCCAGATAATCCGCCGTTTTTCATCAGATCATTTGATCTCATTTCATCGCTCCACTCGCTCTCTGCTCAGTGATACTTTGGCTCCATCTAGCGGCGCGGATGCGTAATGACCATCTACCGTAAGTCCAAGATTATAACACAACCCCACTTTTGAGGATACAATTTCTGGAAAAAAACATCGTCTTATATTCGGGCCAATACGGTATGTTTATTTGGAACTTCTGCAGTTATCATTACATTCGTTATAGTTAGTTTTATTTTGATACGTCTCAGGAAACCCGTGTCACGTGACCGCCTGGTCCACGCCAAGCTCGGGGTGTGGTCTTGTTATGTAGGGTAGGTCCACAGCCGGTTCATGGCGAGCTGGCATGTGGTGCAGTAATCAGGCTGTGGCCTGCAGAAATGTGATTGTGGCTAAGACGTGTAAGTTTCCTTTTCTCTTCATTTGATTCACTGTTAACTTAATCCTAAATTACGCTGATTGTCACACTGTGTGTTTTCACAGGGGACTTTTTCCGTGTTGACACTTGTACAAAAAAACCCGTTAAAACTGAGCTCAAAATAAAGACTTCAAGGGACTACGGACTACGGTGTTCATTTAGAAGGGGCAACAATTACTTTATTTTTTTCAGATTTTTTTTCGTGTTTTTCCTTTTACCATCCCTTATTATTTTATTTTACCGAGATTTCGACTTAGGTCATTGTAGAAAATAACGGAGAATTGACCGTGGTTCACTGAGGAAAGCGCTGTCGGCGGGAAGTAGCGGACTTCCGTCTGCAGTGGACCGCTGCTCCATGCAGGCGCATCCGGTCCTGGGAGCCTGGCAATCAGCTGACGGTATCACGAAAGTTTTCCTAATCAAAGCAAAACGTGTAAAATTGTGGTCTAAACTATCTATCTAATCTGTGGACAAAAATGATGATTTAAGATATTTAGTAGCCTTTATTTGCTTTAATTATTTAATAACAATAATGATAATAATGATAATAATAATAATAATAATAATAATGATTTAATTTAATTTACTGTAACTTACTGCTCCACTCTGGAGTCAAAAGTAAAAAAAAAACACACACACAAGAATAAGCTGAATGATTATCAAATGCTAAAATTATAAACTATGTTTCCCTCTTCTTTCCTGTACCATTCAAATTTTCTGACAGACTCCTCACAGTCTGAGTGCAGAGACATCCTCCATAATTATTACAAAAGATAGTTTAAATAAAAAAAATATAGATGTATGCTTCAAATGTGATTTTGTGTATCTTTTATGACACTGACAAACTGGAGACCGGCCTCTGAGGTTTCCTCAGATTAATTATCACCAAACCATCCCCTCCCCAGCCCGAGCGCGCCTTCTGCACAAAATTATCACTGCGCCCAGCTGATTCTGTCGACCCCTCCGCCGCCACGCCCATCTCGGCGCAAGCGCAGCAGACCGGTCAGAAACCCATTCACGAAAATATGACTGCGCCACCGCCGGTTAGCGATCTCTGCGTTGCGTCGTGAAAATACAGCCCTGAATGTTATTCCCTTTAGTCTCGTTTAGCTCTAAATGTGCTCTGTTCCATTGGAACAGTTACTTGGGACCGAGTTGGTCAGGGTGGAGTTGGTCAGGGGCAGCTTGGCTTGGGGCCGTGGTGGGCTGCTGCTGCTGGAGCCGCTGCTGCGGTGAAGCATGTCGTCACTTTGGGGCATTTTGAGAGCAGCTTTCTGCTTTCCTCCTTTTTTCAGCACCACTGGGGCAGCTTCTTTTCATCGTCTTTTTCTTTCCTGTTCTTTTCTCTGCTCTTCTCTTGTCTTCGCACCGTTTGTTTTCGTATGTTTTGCTGCTCTTCCTGGATCCTCTCTGCACATGCGCAGTGAGATGGACTGATCCAATGTAGTGGAGACTGAAGGGGGGGCCGAGACACACATAATACAATAAGCATTCTGCTGGCATTTTAGGGACAGGATTTCAATCAAAACGTAATTAATGTGTACAAATAAGTAATAACTGTATTAACCCTAAGTGTATGAGGAGTTTTATGGGGCCCCCAGGAACTTGGGGCCCTAGGCAACTGCCTAGTTTTGCCTAATGGTAAGTCCGCCCCTGCACACACACACACACACACACACACACACACACACACAGGGACCTTCATATTGACAGAGTGTTATTATGGTCCAGGAGAACCTGGACCAGAACCAAGATCAGGACCAGGACCAGGACCCAGGCTGGACCCGTCCGGAACGCCATCCTGCTGTTTGCTGCTGAACTGCAGTTTAACAGGTGTAACTAGTTTAACTAGTTTAGACGGTCTCACCAGTTTAGCTAGTTTTACCAGTTCAACTGATTTAACCAGTTTAACCAGTTTAACCAGTTTAACCAAGTCTCACTGGGACCGAGCCAAACCAGACGTTCTCTCTCAGCTTCTACAAGGTTCTGCATGGAGTCAAAGAACACCGCACACTCATGGTTCTCTTCAACACTTTATTTAATCTCCAGAGACAGACGTTCTCACACATTCTCAGATGTTCTCAGACGTTCTCACACATTCTCAGATGTTCTCAGATGTTCTCAGACGTCCAAAGCTTTGATTTCATCTGGTTTACAACGACCTGCAGGGACACAAACAGGAAACAGTTGGGTTCTGGCTGGGTTCTACCCTGTCCCGGATTAGTAGTTCCAGAGGCACCTGGGCACTGAGGCTCACTGGGCCCCGCCCACTCTAACTGCCCTCCCACAGCTATTCATTCAAATATATTGTTCAACACACACACATTGAGTTTAACACCTTTGTCTTCGTTGTGGAAGACGGCTCTGAATGTCGTCCTGTGAATTTGACGCCATACCAGCGTTGGCCACGCCCCCCCCTCGGTCTGACCAGGTGACGCCGTCTCACTGAGTCACAGAACAGTTTACTGACATGAACCCCGGCAGCCCGGCGCCTGGCCAAAGGTTACAACGATAAAGAGAGGACTGAACATCAGCCAATCAGAACGCACAGCAGCACTTCTCAAAAGTCACGGACTGAAGACCACGGAGACGCTTCCAGCTGTGCTGAACCCTCAAACATCTGGCTCTGACAGAACGTCAGCAGGTCTGAGTCGAGGCCTGCTGCTCGTCCCTCCTCACCCAGGTCCGATGGTCTGTCCCCGTCCCCCGCTGAGGCGCCTGAGCTCCGGACCGGTCCTGGACCCTCTGTCCAGGTTAAGGAAGCGCTGGAGCATCTGTTCCAGTCAGAGTGTCTGCCGCTCACTAGCGCCCCCTGGCTCTCTCATTCAGAACGCTCTCAGCGCACCTCTCCTGCTTCGCCATGCGGTGGAGCTTCCTGTCCCACTGATGACCCCGTCTTCCAGGACAGACCCCTCCAGCCGCCCCCTCCCTGTATGACGAGTGGTGCAGTGTCCTGCTGGACAGCCCCCCCCCCCCACTCCAGGACATTCTCAAACTCCACCTGTTTGGACCTCCACTGCTCCCAGAGCAGCCCGGAGCCTGGCGAGAGGAAGCGTCCTGCGGGAGTGTAACACCGAGTCGCCAGTAGGGGCAGCATGGTGCCCATCTCCCCCTGAGCCCGCCCCTCCCCCCCTCCCCTGCAGGCCCTCCATCGTGAAAAGGCTGAGCCAATCAGCGTTGCCGCTTTTTGTATCTCCGATTACGGAGATAAACTTTAACCATCAAGCAACAATCAAGCAAGAGTCTGAAGAGTCTGAAGGGTCTGAAGAGTCTGAAGGGTCTGAAGAGTCTGAAGGGTCTGAAGGGCCTGAAGGGTCTGAAGAGTCTGAAGAGTCTGAAGAGTCTGAAGTAGGGCTGTCACGATATCAAATTTTCTCTTGACGATTATCGTGGGCAAAAAATATCACGATAACGATATTATCACGATATCAGCAAAAATGTAACTAATAATGGTACAAACATTCAGATTCATCTTTAATTTTATTTTTGTTTGTTTTCTCTCTTTTCCCAGATGAATTACAGTCAGAATACCTGTCAAATGAGGTGTTGAAACAACATGAGAACAGTAACTGTACAGCTGCAAACCAAAAGTGGAGTTACACTCAACTAATTAAAATCTGATGAACTGATGAACAGAGGATCCACAGCAGAGGCGTCACTTCCGTCGGGTTGGTGGGTTCTGAAAACCCTCGGGCCCTGTTGGGGTGAAATCCTGTCCCACCACCACACTGCCGAGGATTGTTGTTTGTTTGTTTGTTTAAATCCGAGGCGGAATGAGCAGCAGCTGCTTCTCTCCAGCAGAGGCGCCGCTACTGGCTAGGGCCCCGAGCTGAAGGGGGCCCCGAGGGACGGCTGACATCAGTCAATTTCAATGACAAATTTAAGGCGCTACACTAGACGCTGCAACGACAACGTGTCAAAAATCCCCCGCATGGGGCCCTTTTCTGAGGGCTCAGCAGTTAGTTGCTAGAAGGGGGCCGGCGGAGAAGACGGCGGATATCAGCGACACAACTTGAAATCCCCCGGACACATTACAATGACACGTCTGGAACCCACCTAATGGGGCCCCACTACTACCCGGCTAGCTTCAACCTGCAGTCAGTGTTGCTAAACACACTTTTTTCGGGTTAGGATAGAGCGTCTCGCTGTCGTTGTCGGCCACCGCCGACATGTTTAGTTCACTCGTGACGCTCGCTAACTGGGAGCCACGCTAGCTAGGAGCCGTGCCGCTACCGCTGCTCTGCTGTGTTTACATTTGAGGAGAGGGGGAGGAGCTGCAGGAGGGAGACGAAGCAGGGCGGAAGAACAGGAGCGGATTTTGAAAATACACGTTTCAAGTGGCACTAGATCCTCTTTACGATATTATCATGTGCGCATTTTGAGCAAGATATTGAAATTTCATTTTTTATTACCACGATTATCGTCAATACCGGTTTACCGCGACAGCCCTAGTGTGAAGGGTCTGAAGGGTCTGAAGGGTCTGAAGGGTCTGAAGGGTCTGGAGGGTCTGCGCTTGGTGAGTTTCTAACAGGAAAAGACGTTTTTGCGTGTCTTTGCGTGTAGAGAAGCTAGAGCTAAAGAGCTAAAGCTAGCTAGCATATTTGTTTTGAAGCGCTGATTGGCTGAAGTAGCTGTCAGTCAAGGTCCACAGGGGGAGAGGCGGGATTTCAGTGAAACGGAGCGTTTTCTCTTCCGGGTTTCAGAATTAGCCCCAGAAAATCTTTTATTTCACACAAAATGACTTTTCCTTCGCGCCAAAAATGAACTATTACCATGTTAATGCCATTTCTAGGGTTTGGACGAGCTAAAAATGCAGGATACAGGTCCTTTAACAATGTGGAGAACCTGTACCTCGTCTTTTGGCTCAGCTGTTCAGGACCAGACTGTTTCTTTATTTTCTTAACCGAGTTTATAAAACCGTTCAGGTTTGGGAAAAAATCCTGAACATTCGCTGTTCTTTTACCGTAGGCTACGTCCAGAGAGTGGTTAACGTCTTTGACAGAGTAGTGAGGGGGGTCGTCCCGCCCCGCCTCCAGGTGACGTACCTTTCTCCTCGTCGTACGTGACGGTGGAGTTCCCCTTGAAGCCGAGGCAGCTGGCCTGATGCAGGAACCGTTCTCGATCTGCGTCCGTCACGGCGGTTATGTTTTTGGCTGGAAGCAGACGGCGACAGTGAGCAGCAGTCTCCAGAGGAACCGCGGTTCCTCTGCGGCGTTCTGACGGACGGCGCTGTACCGTAGAAGTAGAAGCCCTGGGCCCTGAAGTCGCCCTCCAGCTGGATGTTCAGGTTCATCAGCGTTGCCGTCTGGCCGAAGTCGGTTCCGCTGCTGTTCACGTAGATCACCCAGCTGTTCTCGCTGCTCTGCAGCATGTGGTACACCGAGGTGAAGTTCACCACTGGAACCCAAATGAAATGAAATGAAATGAAATGAAAAAGTCTGCAGCAGTTACCGAGAACTCGGCTCAGGCACCGATCAAGAAAAACAAACCACAGCAGAAAACCGAAGAACCAAAAGATCTAAGAAATACAAAGAACCAGTCAGTGAGCATCAACCCGAGAACTCAGCTGCTTCACAGCAGGACACAACATCCAACCAGGACCCTGGACCCCAGACCCAGTCCTCTAGACCCCAGACCCAACCCCCTGTCCTCTCTCCCCCAGACCCAAGACTCAGTCTTGTCCCCAAGACCCAGACCTATACCCTAACTCTAGACACAAACCCCAAACCTGCCCCCTGCCATGAACCCTGAACCCTCCTGTACCCCTTGGTTGGTACAGTGGTCGTCTCACAACTGGAAGTTTGTCAGTTCGATTCTGCATGTTGAAGTGTCTCTGAGCAAGACATTGAACCCCAAACTCCTCCCAGTGGACGGATTGGGGGGGCACTGTCCAGCACCCCTCCCAGGGACTCCAGGAAGGCCGGGTACTCTGCACTGCTGTTCGGCCCGTAAGCCGAAACAACAGTGAGATACCTGTCCCCGACCCGAAGGACCAGGGACCCTCTGGTTCACTGGGGAGAACTCCAACACATGGCGGCTGAGCTGTGGGGCTATAAGAGAACCAGACCAGACCAGACCAGACCAGACCAGACCAGACCAGACCAGAACACCGCCTGTCACCGCGGGCAACGCCAGAGAAGTGGAGAGTCCAGCCCCTCTGGAGGGGTCGGCTTCTGGAGCCCCGGCTGTGTGGAAGTGGTCCAACTGTATCCAGCCAGTCCCTCGCCGCCTCCCTCACCAGCTCAGGCTCCTCCCCCTCAGCGAGGAGAAAGTCCAGGTCCCTAGAGCCGGTCTCTGGCATCAAGCCCCCCGACAACAGAGCTCAAACTCCCCCTCCACGTTAAGGTGGCAGGTCTGGAGGGAGTAAGAAGAACTTTTGGAAGGCAATTCGGCGCCCCTCCTGTGTGCTGTGCCCCGGGCGGCCGCCCAGCTCGCCCAGACCCAGACCCAGACCCAGACCCAGACCCAGACCCAGAGCCGGCCCTGACTCACCTGACACCACGGCGCTGTCCCCGTCAACCTTTATGGGCGTGGTCAAGTTGAAGCAGGTTCCATTTCTGGAGGAACAGGAAGAGTGAAACATGTGTGTGTGTGTGTGTGTGTGTGTGTGTGTGTGTGTGTGTGTGTGTGTGTGTGTGTGTGCGCTCTCACATCTTGAGCTCCTCCTCCATCACCACCTCACCGCCTTTCTGCTTGATGCTGATTTGGGATTTCTCCAGCACCTCCAGCATGGTGGTGAAGGCGTCGTGGTCGGCGAAGCCCAACAGCAGGGTTGCTGTTCCCAACACCTGTGAAGCAGCTGCTGTCAGTCACACTACAGCCACACTACAGCCGGACTACAGTCAGACTACAGTCTGAAGCCTCCAGACATTGTTCAGTGGAACAGTTCTCAAGCTGTTTTTATCAATCTGACTGAAAACAATTGGATGAAATGCGTTTGAGATCCACATTCAGTCCTGGTTCACCAGGGTGGAGCTCTGGGTGGAGCTCTGGGTGGATCCCTGGGTGGATCCCGGGGTGGATCCCGGGGTGGATCCCTGGGTGGATCCCTGGGTGGAGCTCTGGGTGGAGCTCTGGGTGGAGCGGATTATCTGGTGTCCTGAGCCCAGCTCCTGGGTTCTGTCAGGACCGTTGAGGTTCTGGTCTTCCTCTCTGCTCAGAGAGCCCCTCCCCCGCCCGGCGGAACGCCTCCGCTCCGCCTGCCGGTGTTCCAGATGAACTGGTGTCCGTGTTAACTGGTGACCAGCAGGTGTTGAACCTGAACCTTGTAGAGGTTCTAGTGACGCCGGTTCTCTACAGCTCCAGTAAATTCATCAGTTCAGAGTCGTCAGTGAGTCTGATTCTAACATCTGCTGCTTCCAGCGTGTTTACAGGAACCGTCACTCGTTACCATGGCAACCAGTTCATCTGTCACACCGGGCGGCAGTCCGCTGGTAGTCTACCACCGAGTTCTTTCAACACCCGACTCCACCTCTGCTCTGCAGCGTTTCTTTGATTAGAAAGTGTTTCTCAGAAACGTCCAGCTCTGCTGCTTCCTGCTTCCTGTTTCCTGCTTCCTGCTTCCTGTTTCCTGTCATGTCATCACGTCACTCCGCACGAGGGAACGCCTGGCAGAACCAATAATCCCGTTTAATCCGCTCTGCTGTTTCTGAGACCCGGAGCGGATTACTGACCTGGATCTGGATCTGGATCTGGAATGTGATCCACTCAGAGAAAAAGGCGGAGTCCTGGGTTTGCATGTTCTCTCTCTGCTCGCATGGGAACCACCAGCTAGTCTCCACCCGTTCTTTAACCCCTGGTAACCAGCTGACCTGAACCAGCGCTCCCAAACCCGACCAGCCGGTCCCGCCTGGAACTGGACCCAGAACCCTGTGATTGGCTGATACGCTGAGAGCCAGCTGGGCGGCGGCGGCGGCGGCGGCGCTGTGAGGAAGCAGAGGAGTGTTTTACCACAGAGCGGTCCTCCAGAGACAGCGGCTTGATCAGCTCTTCGCATTCTTCCTTTGTCGGCGTGGCGCCGATCAGGCAGAACGCCGCCAACAGGAAGTGACAGACGAGCAGGCGGTGCATGGCGTCGGTGCTGGGAGGGCAGTGCGGCGTCTCCGGCCGCCGCCAGGCTTTTATAGCCGCCGCCGGGGCCGTGGGCCGCTGGGCGTTTCCCCGGTTACGCAAAACAGGCGGTGCTGCTCCACGGCCGGGTGGGCTCAGGCGCCGCGCCTACATGCTCCACGGCATGTGGAACGTTCTGCGGTCCCGCAGCGGGAGGTTCTCCTGAGGACACCGTGAAGCCGCCGTATCAAACATTCATTGATCTGTTTGAACGTCCTCCACCGTCAAGGTCACGCAAACACAGCGGGGGCAGGAAGCTGGGGGCGGGGCTTGACCTCTGGAGCGTCGGCGACTCGGCCCCAACGCTCACCTCAGTGAAGAGCCGCCAAACGCAGCGGCCCGGGCAGAGGACTCACGTCCCAGCATGCACTGCAGCCCTGCAGACGGTGGGTGAGACGGACAGAACAACCCGGAAGTGTCCAAACCCGCCCGTATCCCAGCATGCACCTGGGCAGCTCCTGCAGCTCCCAGCTGCATTCCGGGTCAGAGTTCAGTTGGTCCAGCTGGCTCTTAACGAGGGGGCGGGGCTTCTTGACTGACAGGCCCCTCCAGCTCTCAGCAGGTCTCGTCCAGGTTCATCCTCTAGGTCAGGGGTGGGGGACCCTGGTCCTGGAGGGCCGCAAACCTGCATGTTCTCCATGTGTCCCTGCTTCAACACAGCTGATTGCAATGAGGCTCGTTATCTGGCTTTCTGCTGGACTTGACCATGAATCTTGATTCGATTCAGGTGTGTTGAAGCAGGGAGACATGGAGAACATGCAGGTTTGTGGCCCTCCAGGACCAGGGTGCCCACCCCTGCTCTAGGTTCTGGTCTTCACAGTGCCTCGGTTTGGTGACCAGTTTTAACTAGTTCCTGGTTCACTGTAACCAGGACTAGTTCCTGGATCAGCTGCTCTAAAGACCCTCAGAGGTTCTGTTGTCCACTCCTGCGGTCCTGCGTCCTGTAAACAGTGAACGTGTTGGAATGTGGAAGCTGCTGTCTTCCTCTGAGCTCCTGAGCGGGACGTCTAACCAGCCTGAAGCTACTTCGGTTCTCCAGGTTCTCGTCGGTTCTGCTTCATTTTGGATCCAGGCTCCGTCGTCCCGCTTCATCCAGCCTCAGGCTTCGCTCGCTAACAGTCAATCAATCAATCAATCGATCAATCAATCAATTCTGTTTATTCACAAATATAATTACAACAAGATAATTTACATGACTGTATTACATTTGTATTTGTAAAAGAGAACTGCTGAGCTGCAGGGTCACGGCTCGGGTCGCAAATCCACAGGGGTCAGGGGTCGCTGAGAGAAACACCGGCAGCTGGGGAGGAGGAGGAGAGGAAGAGAGGAAGCAGGGCAAGGAGGAAGCACGGCGAGGAGGAAGCACGGCGAGGAGGAAGCACGGCGAGGAGGAAGCACGGCGAGGAGGAAGCAGGGCGAGGAGGAAGCAGGGCGAGGAGGAAGCACGGCGAGGAGGAAGCACGGCGAGGAGGAAGCAGGGCGAGGAGGAAACACGGCGAGGAGGAAGCAGGGCGAGGAGGAAACACGGCGAGGAGGAAGCACGGCGAGGAGGAAGCAGGGCGAGGAGGAAGCACGGCGAGGAGGAAGCAGGGCGAGGAGGAAGCACGGCGAGGAGGAAACACGGCGAGGAGGAAGCAGGGCGAGGAGGAAGCACGGCGAGGAGGAAGCACGGCGAGGAGGAAGCAGGGCGAGGAGGAAGCACGGCGAGGAGGAAGCAGGGCGAGGAGGAAGCAGGGCGAGGAGGAAGCACGGCGAGGAGGAAGCAGGGCGAGGAGGAAGCAGGGCGAGGAGGAAGCACGGCGAGGAGGAAGCACGGCGAGGAGGAAACACGGCGAGGAGGAAGCAGGGCGAGGAGGAAGCACGGCGAGGAGGAAGCAGGGCGAGGAGGAAGCAGGGCGAGCGGCGGCTGGCAGGGTGAAGTGGTGACCCGGTGGACGCTTCTCTCTACAAACAATGAAGCCTGAAAGAACCTGAAGAGACGCTACACCCTCAGCCTGGACCCCCGTCAGCCTGGACCCCCGTCAGCGGGAGTCGGGGAGGGGGGGGGGCAGCAGGTCACGTCGGGGTGATCCTCTGCTGCTCGTGACTCAGAGCTGGAAAACTGAGGTCAGAGGTCAAACAAACAAAGAAAAAAACAGATAGTTGACAACAAGTCGAAGGGCAGCGAGGCAAAGAGCAGCCAGCAGGGTTACACAAGGGGGGGGGGTCAACAGGAGCAGTGGGGACAGTCAGAAACAACAGAGAGAACAACACCAAGAAAACACTACAGCAAGACAAGACCAGGAGGGGTCCAGGATCATCCAGTCCAGAACCAGAGGGTTCAGGATGACTTGGTTCCAGGATGAGAAGACAGGATCCATCCAGCAGGTGGAACTGATCCAGGATCAGATTCCTGAAACAGGCCCAGCAATCGATCCCAGAGTCACTGAGTCACCATGACGACCTGGGGTCTGTTTCACCAGGCAGGTTGAAAAAACTCAGAGAAATCCTGAACTCTGTGGATCTCCTCTGAAGGGAAACGCCGGGTTTTTGGTTCCACAACAGCTGATTAGAGTTGGATTACTCAACCCTAAGTAGTTCCACCTGGAGTTTAGCACGAGCACGACAACGATAAAAAGCCAGCATCAATGGAGCGCCGATAGACGAGTCACCATGGCAACAGAGAAGCGCAGAGCGACAGCAGCGAAGGAGAGGGAGATGGCGTGGCAGAAAATTGCTGCCCGTGTCAATGAGTAAGTTTAAATGTCGTCCTTTATATCAGAATATTATTAAATATTGAATATTATTACAGGGAAACGGTTTGAATGGTCACCAGTGAAGGTATTTCATTTAGTTGTAATCCAGCGGGGAAGAAGCCACATGGCAGCAGCTAAAGATGAAACATAAACACATTGTTCAACAGACCTCGGCATAATCTCACTGAGGTTCATCTTTTTAAGCATGATACTAAATACTAAGTGGCTGATGGACTGTGCAGCTGTTTTATGTCACACATCTATATCATGTTATGTTAAATAAATAATCCTATTTAATCTAATATTATTATCTATTATTTGAGTATAATACTTTAAAAATGTTATTGATACAAATATTTATTTTGTCTTTCCTGTCCTTTTCTTCTTTTGGCCCAGATTGTGAAGGTTCTCCCTGCTGGAGCCCCTTCATGCTACAACCAACCTGAAACTGTCAGCAGGAAATACTCAGAATATTTCTGCCAAACATTAGTTTGGAAAAATATACGCAAATATACTGAAAGATATTATTTATCCAGGATGAGGATGAAACCGTGTCTGCTGCCTTCACAGAGGATCCAGAGAGTCATATGGAGGTACGTTACTGATTGTTCTCTTCCATTAAAACTCTGAATCCTCCTGTGGAACATAGAGCTTGACATTTAGCCGACACTGAAATATTCAACATTGTCGTCCTTTTTAACAGATCCTGGCTGGTCAGCAGCAGGATGGTCCCTCAACTCCCACATCACAGATCAACACTGTGAGATGATGTTCAGTAAACACCAGAGGCTCATTTCATTCAGTTCATGAGCAGCTGGATCATTTAATGTCCTCTATGTATTCCCAGTTACCAGTCAGAGACATTTACAAAATCCACTTAACAAGATAGAGAAATCCCTTAAAGAACAGCAGGATCTGGACCTCCAGATGAAGAAGATGAAATTGGAAACTGAGACACTGGAGCAGAAGCTGCAGGTGGGTTCATGGTCACAGTGAATTATGTTCACTACTGGAACATGAACTGAACCCTTTATTTTATTTAGTAGGAAATAAAGAAGACAAAATGAAATGTGTGTCATGTCTTTTATCTGCTGTGGTGTAATGATGGTGGTCATTAAACTCCTCAGTGCTCTGCATCTCCAGTGTTATATAAAAAACTCCCTTTTGCGAAGAACCGCAGCGCAACACACAACATCTGCTGGGATGTGAGTGCACGACTATGTTTGGTTATGTTGCAAAATATGGACGGAAAAGATTGTGAAATGCAGCGTATGGATCGAGACGTGAAGCGGTACCGTTCATAAAGATAACTGTCCGGAAACGCCAAAACATCTCTGCGGTCTGTAAATAATCTCCCGACGAAGATTCAGTTCCCGCTGCAGTAAAGCTGCTGCTTCATCTGCAGGATCGCTGAGAAAAGGACATGACATTTTGACAGCTACACAAAAACTCTCCAGCTGACTGAAAGAATGAGGAAATGGAGCAGTGGTGTGGCTGAAAGGGGGCGGAGCCAGAGAGAAACTTCAGGGTTGACTGAGAAAAACCTGCTTCTGACCAGGTTAGAGTCAGGGAGTGTGTTACTGCGGTGGCTGAGCGGCAGGTTAGGTTCCCTCTCCTGGTGGAACAGCTGGAGTTACTCCTCTGTCTCTGGTTTGAGTTCTCTCCCTTTGTGGGATGGAAATCTCAGAGTTTCCCTCATTTCCGGGTTATTGAACACAGAGTTTTCTGTAAACCTGCTTGGTGAAATAGACCCCAGGTGTAATTCGACACCTGGATCCTCAGCTTCATGGCCCAGTTCACCACCAGCTGGGTTCTGCAACAAGAGTCCGGAAGACGTCCTCTGGCATGTCTTTATGGAGGAGCAGTGGCCGATTGTCCGTCCTCGCTCTCTTCCCTCTCTGCTCTTCACCCACTTTGGTTGTTGTTGTTGTTGTTGTTGTTGTTGTTGTTGTTCACTTGTGTTTCTCTCACTTTCTGTCAGGTCCAGCATGTCATGTATCAAAACTCAAAATAAACTAAAATAATAAAGCGTGTCAACTAGGGGTGTCCTCAGATAGTCGACGATTCAACGATTCGTTCGAAGGGGCCTGATTCGACTGCCAATCACGCAGTCGAAGCATCGAAAAAATGTGATTATTAAACGAGGACCATTCCATCACAGCTGTATGGGGGTGCTGAATGATTGATTTTACATAGAATTGCTTGGTTTTTTTTTCCCCAAATAAACATGATATAAAGCCTATTTGATATACATGTTAGCCTATCAAATATACTGTGGAAAAATTTACTTAACTTGTAGTTTTATTCAATATTCTATCTATTTAGTGTCTGTGAATCAACCACCATGGTGAGTGGCACAATCCCATTTTGCGCAGAGCTCCGTCACAGAGCAGCATCTCGGTGGTGATTTGGCTGAACTTTAAAAGTCTTACAATGTCGGAAAAAAACAGAACTTCAGACCAAGTCAAAGATGATCCAAAAAAAGTCAAATGCAGATTGTGTCCTTTCATATCACTTCACAACAACATGGCTTTCCACCTTAAACGGGTAAGTAGCCAGATAATTGGGCTAATAAAAGACGGTTCTGTTACTCAATTCTCATTTTTAATGCTGACTTTTATTTCGTTTAATTGTAATATTTTAGGTTATTATTATATTATTATGTTTATTGATCTAAAAGGCTAATTCTATTTAATTTAGTGTTTGTTTTTGCATGGATGCTGCGCTGCGAAACGGACCGACACAGTGCAATTAAGCCTTTCATTTAATTTGAGCAGATAATGTGAGAAACTGTTTAGCCAAAAAATGTGAGCTTATCTGCAGAGATTATAGATATAAATAAATGACATGCTTTAGCCCGTTTGTTAGAAGAGGGTTTGGTTCTGCTCATTTGAACTATACTTCATTTGTTTGATGTTTAGAGTCACCGACACTTTGTTCAAGTCTGTGTTTCAGTGTGGAGGAAAAAAAGAGTGTTGTTTTACCTGCCTGCACTGTTTTTTTTTTTTTTTTTTTTTTTTTTTTTTTTTAAATTATTTGTATTTTTTATTATTAGTGCAATCAGGGCCGGCTGTGGGTATAGGCGCCTCGACGCTCCGTGTGCTGTGTGAGCACAGCTCTGCATTGTGCGCTGCTCCGACTCCCGTGTAGGCACGCTCTGCAGCCCCCCCCCCCCCACCCAGAATCGGACGAATCAGATTCGACTATGGAAATTCTTAGTCGGGGACACCTCTAGTGTCAACAACAGGAGCTCCTCTTCGACAAGCAGATCCGTCTGAACCAGAACAGCAGCAGAACCTCCGTTCTGCTGCGTCCATGCTGGACAGGACCACTTAGAAAGAAAGTATGGTCCAGGAGAATCTGGACCAGGACCAGAACCAGGACCAGGACCCAGGTTGGACCGGTGTGGAACGCTGTCCTGTTGTTTGCGGCTGAATAAGCTATTTTCACAGCTGCTTCACTACTTCCTGGAAATAACTGCACATTCATTTCCTGTCTTGCATTATTGGCCGTACTGATTAATCCAGGTGTGTCTGGTTTAGACCGCTGCAACAAGACACACCTGGATTAATCCTTTTGGCCAATAATGCAAGACAGGAAATGAATGTGCACAGTTAATTTCAGGAAGTAGTGGAGCTGTGAAAATAGCCCATTGGAGGTTTAACCAGTTTAACTAGTTTAACCAGTTTAACCAGTTTAACCAAGTCTCACCAGGACCGAGCCAAACCAGACGTTCTCTCTCAGCTTCTACAGGGTTCTGCGTGGAGTCAAAGAACACCGCACACTCATGGTTCTCTTCAACACTTTATTTCAGCTCCAGAGACAGACGTTCTCTCACGCTCTCTCACGTTCTCACATATTCTCAGACGTTCTCACAACGGGCATCGTGATGACTTCCTCTGGGTTGCAATGACCTGCAGGGACACAAACAGGAAACAGTCAGTTGCGTTCTCACTCGGTTCTTAGAGGAAGCAGTCGGTTCTCGCTGGGTTCTACCCTGGGTTGCAGGTGACGTACCTTTCTCCTCGTCGTACGTGACGGCTGAGTTTCCCTTGAAGCCGAGGCAGCTGGCCTGATGCAGGAACCGTTCTCGATCTGCGTCCGTCACGGCGGTTATGTTTTTGGCTGGAAGCAGACGGCGACAGTGAGCGGCAGTCTCCAGAGGAACCACGGTTCCTCTGCGGCGTTCTGACGGTCGGCGCCGTACCGTAGAAGTAGAGGCCTGACGCGCTGACGTCGCCCTCCACATGGATGTTCAGCCTCATGAACTGGAACATCTGGTTGATGTTGTTTCCGCTGCTGTTCCCGTAGATCGCCCAGCTGTTCTCGCTGCTCGGCAGCATGTGGTACACCGAGGTGAAGTTCACGGCTGGAACCCAAATGAAATCAGCAAAAAGTCTGCAGCAGTTACCGAGAACTCGGCTCAGGCACCGATCAAGAAAACCAAACTACAAGAAGAAACCGAAGAACCAAAATATCTAAGAAATACAAAGAACCAGTCAGTGAGCATCCACCCGAGAACTCAGCTGCTTCACAGCAGGACACAACATCCAACCAGGACCCTGGACCCCAGACCCTGTCCTCTAGACCCCAGACCGAACACCGTATCCCCTCAATCCTAAACCCAACAACCTAGACCCTATCCCCTAGACCAGGGGTGGGCAAACTTTTTGATTCAGGGCCACAATGAGTTCTAAAATTTGTCAGAGGGGCGGGGCCAGGAGTGTTGGACTGTTTGGGCCGGATATACTAAAGCACTGCATCAAAATATTTTGAATACAATTGATGTGAATAATTTCTGTCCTGCCTTTAAAAGAACTTTTAATTAGAAATACATTTTTTTTTAAAGTGCTGGGTCATTATTTTTGGAGAGATGTGAGCACTAACAGTTGGTGAGGACTATAAATTCCATTTCCCAGCCCTGATGCTCTTCTGTAGACATCAGTTTGAAGCTTCAGTCCTTCTTGAGAAGACACTTTCAAATATACAAAGCAGCCCTGATCAGTTCAGAACTTTGTCTCAAGGAACGTGCGAGATACGGTGTTTCTACACTGTTATGCACAATACTGGGAGGAGAAAATGTAAATAGATTGAAATAGCACACGCACTGTGATTTCTAAAACCTGGAGATTATGTCTGTTTTAATACGTTTCAATCAAAGGTACAAAGTTAAAGAAATCAACATTTATTGGGAAAAAATAAATGGAATCACTTTCAACATTCAAAACATATTTTCAAGCTCAATAACAGCAAACTGAAGACATCAAGCAGACAGACAGGCTGGATTAAATATCCTGCCTGGAGCAGAAACCAGAAATGGAAATTCAGACCGATATGCGGCGTGTTGATGAAGCTGCTGTACCGCCGCTGTGCGAAATGCTCACCGTGCTTTAAGTTAAAAGACGCTCCTCCAAACTTTCCATGTGGATTTTTTCATAACAGCAGAAAAACTCACTAATTTCAGAGTGAACAGTGTTGTTGCTGTTAACACTCGGCAGCCACTGTCCACTGTCCTTCTCTTTGGTCGCTCATGTTTACAGAAGGGCTCGATGGCGACAGACAGGTGAAACAAAGAGTGGCGCCACTCCAACATCGGACAATGTTTTTAGAGCGCGCCATCTAGTGGGGAAACATGGGCATTGCAGGAAAGGGGGAAATGAACGAGGTTTTTACTATAATTTGGACGAGTTCGGCGGGCCGGTTTGAAAAGCCTAACGGGCCGTATGTGGCCCGCGGGCCGTAGTTTGCTCATGTCTGCCCTAGACCCTACACCTTAGACCCTAGACCAGGGGTGGGGAACCCTGGTCCTGGAGGGCCGCAAACCTGCATGTTTTCCATGTCTCCCTGCTTCAACACACCTGAATCGAATCAAGATTCATGGCCAAGTCCAGCAGAAAGCCAGATAACGAGCCTCATTGCAATCAGCTGTGTTGAAGCAGGGAGACATGGAAAACATGCAGGTTTGCGGCCCTCCAGGACCAGGGTTCCCCACCCCTGCCCTAGACCCTCCATCCAACACCCTGTCCCCTGAACCCTTGGCGGGTGGAGCGTTCGCCTCACAGCTGGAAGCCTGTTGGTTCAGTGAGCTGCTAGACTGGAAGTAAAGGGTTTCTCCACATCATTTCTTTGAACACTTGTTCTAGAGGAAACGCACCACAGCGCTCTCAGCTCTCCAGGACTATTGTGAGTTCGGGTTCCTGGTTTGGTGCCGTCAGAACTTTGAGCCGAGACTCACCTGACAAGACGGCTCTGTCTCCTTCAACCTTCATGCTCGTCGTCAAGTTGAAGCAGGTTCCATTTCTGGAGGAACAGGAGAAGTCAAACGTATGTGTGTGTGTGTGTGTGTGTGTGTGTGTGTGTGTGTGTGTGTGTGTGTGTGTGTGTGTGTGTGTGTGTGTGTGTGCTCTCACATCTTGAGCTCCTCGTCCATCACCAGCTCGTCGCCTTTTTCTTTCATGGTGATGTGGGATTTCTCCAGCACCTCCAGCATGGCGGTGAAGGCGTCGTGGTCAACGAAGCCCAACAGCAGGGTTCCTGTTCCCAACACCTGTGAAGCAGCCGCCGTCAGTCAGACTACAGTCAGACTACAGTCGGACTATCGTCAGACTACAGTCACACAACAGTCAGACTACAGTCACACTACAGTGGGACTACTGTCACACTACAGTCAGACTACAGTCACTACAGTCGGACTACAGTCACACTACAGTCACACTACAGTCAGACTGCAGTCACTACAGTCACACTACAGTGGGATTACAGTCACTACAGTCACACTACAGTGGGACTACAGTCAGACTACAGTCGGACTATTGTCAGACTACAGTCAGATTACAGTCACACTACATTGGGACTACAGTCACACTACAGTCAGACTACAGTCAGACTACAGTCACACTACAGTGGAACTACAGTCACTACAGTCGCACTACAGTGGGACTACAGTCAGACTACAGTCGGACTATTGTCAGACTACAGTCAGATTACAGTCACACTACAGTGGGACTACAGTCACACTACAGTCAGACTACAGTCACTACAGTCAGACTATAGTCATACTACAGCCACACTACAGTGGGACTACAGTCACACTACAGTCAGACTACAGTCAGACTACAGTCACTACAGTCACACTACAGTCAGACTACAGTCGGACTATTGTCAGACTACAGTCACATTAGAGTCAGACTACGGTCACTACAGTCACACTACAGTGGGACTACAGTCACACTACAGTTGGACTACAGTCACACTACATTCGGACTACAGTCACACTACAGTTGGCCTACAGTTGGCCTACAGTCACACTACAGTCAGACTACAGTCACTACAGTCACACTACAGTGGGACTACAGTCGGCCTACAGTCACACTACAGTCAGACTACAGTCACTACAGTCACACTACAGTGGGACTACAGTCGGCCTACAGTCACACTACAGTGGGACTACAGTCGGCCTACAGTCACACTACAGTCAGACTATAGTCACACTACAGTGGGACTACAGTCACACCACAGTCGTACTACAGTCGTACTACAGTCAGACTACAGTCACTACAGTCACACTACAGCGGGAGTACAGTCAGACTACAGTCACACTACAGTGGCACTACAGTCACACTACAGTGGGACTACAGTCACACTACAGTCACACTACAGTGGGACTACAGTCAGACTACAATCGGACTACAGTCTGAAGCCTCCAGACATTGTTCAGTGGCCCAGTTCTCATGCTGTTTTTATCAATCTGACTGAAAACAATCGGATGAAATGTGTTTCTGATCCACATTCAGTCCTGGTTCACCAGGGTGGAGCTCTGGGTGGAGCTCTGGGTGGATCCCTGGGTGGAGCTCTGGGTGGAGCTCTGGGTGGAGCTCTGGGTGGATCCCTGGGTGGATCACTGGGTGGAGCTCTGGGTGGAGCTCTGGGTGGAGCGGATTATCTGGTGTCCTGAGCCCAGCTCCTGGGTTCTGTCAGGACCGTTGAGGTTCTGGTCATCCTCTCTGCTCAGAGAGCCCCTCCCCCGCCCGGCGGAACGCCTCCGCTCTGCCTGCCGGTGTTCCAGATGAACTGGTGTCCGTGTTAACTGGTGACCAGCAGGTGTTGAACCTGAACCTTGTAGAGGTTCTAGTGACGCCGGTTCTCTACAGCTCCAGTAAATTCATCAGTTCAGAGTCGTCAGTGAGTCTGATTCTAACATCTGCTGCTTCCAGCGTGTTTACAGGAACCGTCACTCGTTACCATGGCAACCAGTTCATCCAGAACACCGGGCGGCGGTCTGCTGGTAGTCTACCACCGAGCTCTTTCAACACCCGGCTCCACCTCTGCTCTGCAGTGTTTCTTTGATTAGAAAGTGTTTCTCAGCACCGTCCAGCTCTGCTGCTTCCTGCTTCCTGTTTCCTGCTTCCTGCTTCCTGTTTCCTGTCATGTCATCACGTCACTCCGCACGAGGGAATGCCTGGCAGAACCAATAATCCCGTTTAATCCGCTCTGCTGTTTCTGAGACCCGGAGCGGATTACTGACCTGGATCTGGATCTGGAATGTGATCCACTCAGAGAGCAGCGGATCTCTCAGGGTTTAGGACTATTTTACAATCCGCCTCGGCTCAGGATGCCGTCAGAAGCAGGACTTCTGGACCTGAGGAAACCTGGTTCTTGTGAACCTGCTCCGCTCTAAACACTAACAGAGGGAGGCGGGGCTTCACAGTCTCCTTCAGCCAATAGCAGACCTTCAGGTTGCTATGGTAACAATAAGTTGCCTTTAAATCCCGTTAAAAATATACGAAGAAAGATTAGCAGCTAACTTAAAGGTAGAGTCCTGGGTTTGCATGTTCTCTCTCTGCTCGCATGGGAACCACCAGCGAGTCTCCACCCGTTCTTTAACCCCTGGTAACCAGCTGACCTGAACCAGCGGTCCCAAACCCGACCAGCCGGTCCCGCCTGGAACTGGACCCAGAACCCTGTGATTGGCTGATACGTTGAGGGGCGGCGACGGCAGCGGCGGCGCTGTGAGGAAGCAGAGGAGTGTTTTACCACAGAGCGGTCCTCCAGAGACAGCGGCTTGAGCAGCTCTTCGCATTCTTCCTTTGTCGGCGTGGCGCCGATCAGGCAGAACGCCGCCAACAGGAAGTGACAGACGAGCAGGCGGTGCATGGCGTCAGTGCTGGGAGGGCAGTGCGGTGTCTCTGGCCGCCGCCGGGCTTTTATAGCCGCCGCCGGGGCCGTGGGCCGCTGGGCGTTTCCCCGGTTACGCAAAAACAGGCGGTGCTGCTCCGCGGCCGGGTTCCCCGGCAGGAACGTTCTGCGGTTCCACAGCGGGAGGTTCTCCTGAGGACACCGTGAAACCGCCGTCAAGCATTCATTGATCTGTTTGAACGTCCTCCACCGTCAAGGTCGCGCAAACACAGGGGGGCAGGAAGCTGGGGGCGGGGCTTGACCTCTGGAGCGTCGATGACTCGGCCCCAACGAGCTGCCAAACACAGCTGAAGCACAGCGGCTCGGGCAGAGGACTCACGTCCCAGCATGCACTGCAGCCCCGCAGACAGTGGGTGAGATGGACAGAACGACCGGAAGTGTCCAAACCTGTCTGTATCCCAGCATGCACCTGGGCAGCTCCAGAGACACCAAAATGAGACATCAGTGAAACTACTGTCCCGGGTTTTCTGGGGCCGAATAAGTTCCACGTTTACAAAATTCTCTTGGTTTGGTTTCAGACACACCTCCAAAGTGCAGTCGTCCATTTTCATCAAATTTTATTCTTTATGAAAAATATTAACGTGGAATAAAGTCCCCCTTCAGAGCTTGGGACTTATTTTTCGACATTTCGGCATTGTCATTGTCATATTTTGAATTTCGAACCTGAACCTGAATCAAATGCTTCAACATATCGAACGGACGGGAATGCGAAGAAATCCAGGCTTTCATACAGCATCTCCTCATCATCAGGAAGGCGTAGAGAACCGTTCAACCGTTCGGCCGCTCGTGGCGTGTAGACCCCGGCGGGCAGGAAGCACGGCGAGCGGCGGACGCTTCTCCCCACAAACCCTCAAGCCTGAGACGGTAAGAACTGTCTGGAAGAGGCGGCGGCTAGCGGGGGAAGCAGCTGACCCCCGTCAGTCTGGACCCCCGTCAGCCTGGACCCCCGTCAGTCTGGACCCCCATAAGTCTGGACCCCCGTCAGCCTGGACCCCCGTCAGTCTGGACCCCCGTCAGCCTGGACCCCCGTCAGCCTGGACCCCCGTCAGTCTGGACCCCCGTCAGCAGGGGTCGGGGGGGGGCAGCAGGTCACGTCGCGGTGATCCTCTGCTGCTCGTGACTCAGAGCTGGCAAACTGCTTCAGAGGTCAGAGGTCAAACAAACAAAGAAAAAAACAGATCGTTGACAACAAGTCGAAGGGCAGCGAGGCAAAGAGCAGCCAGCAGGGTTACACAAGGGGGGGGGGGGGGGGGGGGGGGGGGGGGGGGGCAACAGGAGCAGTGGGGACAGTCAGAAACAACAGAGAGAACAACACCAAGAAAACACTACAGCAAGAAAAGACCAGGAGGGGTCCAGGATCATCCAGTCCAGAACCAGAGGGTTCAGGATGACTTGGTTCCAGGATGAGAAGACAGGATCCATCCAGCAGGTGGAACTGATCCAGGATCAGATTCCTGAAACAGGCCCAGCAATCGATCCCAGAGTCACTGAGTCACCATGACGACCTGAGAGGAGTCCTTCTCTCCAGGAACAGGAAGTTCTCCTGGAGGAACAGGAGGAGGCGGAGCTTTACAGTCTCCTCTGATGAAGCCCCGCCCACCCCGTGGCTCCACCCACATTTCTTGGATGCGCTTTTTCTATCCAGGATAAGCAACATATCCCAGCTTCATCCCTGATCCTGGTTCTGTGCAGGAAGAACGAAAGGTTCTGGTCTCTGGAGGAGACTGGTGAAGGTTCTGGTCTCTGGAGGAGACTGGTGAAGGTTCTGGTCTCTGGAGGGAGACTGGTGAAGGTTCTGGTCTCTGGAGGAGACTGGTGAAGGTTCTGGTCTCTGGAGGGAGACTGGTGAAGGTTCTGGTCTCTGGAGGAGACTGGTGAAGGTTCTGGTCTCTGGAGGGAGACTGGTGAAGGTTCTGGTCTCTGGAGGAGACTGGTGAAGGTTCTGGTCTCTGGAGGAGACTGGTGAAGGTTCTGGTCTCTGGAGGAGACTGGTGAAGGTTCTGGTCTCTGGAGGAGACTGGTGAAGGTTCTGGTCTCTGGAGGAGACTGGTGAAGGTTCTGGTCTCTGGAGGAGACTGGTGAAGGTTCTGGTCTCTGGAGGAGACTGGTGAAGGTTCTGGTCTCTGGAGGGAGACTGGTGAAGGTTCTGGTCTCTGGAGGAGACTGGGGAAGGTTCTGGTCTCTGGAGGAGACTGGTGAAGGTTCTGGTCTCTGGAGGAGACTGGTGAAGGTTCTGGTCTCTGGAGGAGACTGGTGAAGGTTCTGGTCTCTGGAGGGAGACTGGTGAAGGTTCTGGTCTCTGGAGGGAGACTGGTGAAGGTTCTGGTCTCTGGTCAGTGTTCTATGTCTGTTAGCTCTGAACATATATCTTGGCGTTCTCCACGGCGCCATCTCCTCTTCGCTCTCACTGACCTGAAGGATCATGGGATCCCAGCTCGTCTCTGAGTCAATCAGCTGTTGCTCAGCCAGTCGGTCCCTGTCCGATCATCTCTGTCTCCGGTGAAGTCCAAACTTGATCTCTGTGCTCATACCGGTTCTAAAGAGTTCTCTGCTGTCTCACATCACGGTGCAGATCCAGACCCGTAGGTCTGACCGCTGCTGTCCCAGACCAGGTCCTCGGAGCAGCAGGGATGGGGGAGACAGCCTGAAGGTCAGGTGTGACGGGATGTGGAACCCGGATGTTCTCAGGAGGCCGCTGCTCGGAACGCCACGCCGGCATTCTGTCCTGGCAGGTCTGCGTTTGTGGTTCCATCTGGCTGTTCTTGTACTGGACCTGGAACGGTTCTGCGGCGGCGTTCTGCTGCGGCGTTCTGCAGCGGCGTTCTGCTGCGGCGTTCTGCGGCGGCGTTCTGCGGCGGCGTTCTGCGGCGGCGTTCTGCTGCGGCGTTCTGCAGCGGCGTTCTGCGGCGGCGTTCTGCAGCGGCGTTCTGCAGCGGCGTTCTGCTGCGGCGTTCTGCGGCGGCGTTCTGCTGCGGCGTTCTGCTGCGGCGTTCTGCTGCGGCGTTCTGCGGCGGCGTTCTGCTGCGGCGTTCTGCGGTGGTGTTCTGCTGGCAGCGTTTTGCTGGTGGCGTTCTGTGGAGTCGTTCTGCTGTGGTGTTCTGTGGTGGTGTTCTGTGGTGGCGTTCTATCGCGGCGTTCTATCGCGGCGTTCTGCGGCCTCCTTCAGACGACTCAGCAAACACAGCAGCGTCCAGTCCTGAGAACCATGATGATGATGATGCTGACGATACTGATGATGATGCCGATGCTGCTGCTGCTGCTGCTGCTGCTGCTGATGATGATGATGATGATGATGATGATGATGATGATGATGATGATGATTGTCGAGTCATCTGAGTTTCGGTGCTGCTCCGGACTTGAACGAAGCGTTCTCTTCGTATGGATGTTTAAACAGGATTTCACTCAAAGAACCAGTCCAGGTTTTCTTTCAATTCTTTTATTGGCAACAGTTTTTTGGTTCCTTTAGATCCTTTTAGTTTTCTTTTAACTTCATAACCCTTTAGCGGGTTCTTAGTTTCTTTGGGCTCTTCTTTAGTTTCTTAGTTTAGCTCATGGTTGTTAGAAGGTTCTCAGGTGAAAACCTTAAGGGAAACACAAAATATGCCATTTACTCCTGGGTGTAGTATTTTGATTCTCTTACAAAAATAATAAAGAACCAATAATGATCTGGCCATGAAGGACAAAGGTAGATTCTAAATGTTAAACTTATTGAACAGTTCAAGCAGAGGTGGAAAATAAACAGAAATAAATCAAATGCTTCTCCCAGATACACATCTTAAAGTTCATTTTCAGTGAATTTTAACTTAAAGCTCCCATAATATGCTATTTTTCAGTCACGTCATATCGGTTACAGAAGCCCAAAAACATAGTATATAGGTTTGTTTGCCCCAAATTCATCTTATGTTCGGAGTTTGAGGGTCTAGAAAGTGGCTCTGAGGAGCCCTCGTCAGAACAGCCTGATTTTCACAGCCTACTTTCCGGGATGCACTTGAACGCATCTGGCCACGCCCACTCTCTCACACACGGTGGGGGCACAGTCAGAGGCACGTGCCCTCCACCGTTTCAGCTTAAGTTTCAGTTTCATTTTCAAAAATGTGGTGTAGGGAGACCATAGACATAATAAAGAGAAGACCCTGCATCGACCCCTACCAGCAATGGGCGCTGTGGAGAAATGCGGCCGCCATCTTGGTCCGGTCGTCCGCCTCACTCTGCACCGCTGTTTGACCGGTGGTTTGGCCTAGGTTGAGAGCTAGGTTCCTGCTATGTCTCAATAATTATGCACTGGTGGTTTTAAAAGAATACTCCGAAGACTCTGGACCCACGCCCTTTCTCTATCATTTACAGAGTGGGACAAGCTCATAAATACCTTTTATGTGTCTGTGTGTCCAGTGGCTGGATCCCAGCTGTTAGCATCGTAGTTAGCTTAGCTCAATTGCTGGAGGTGAAGAGGAGACAGAGCCGCACTGATGAAAGTGGACAAAATCCTCCCTCCAGTGGTCCAGGGGACGGCGTATTAGCACGGGAAGTCAATCCCAATGGTTATAAAACATTTTAAAAGACGCGTTTTCTTTTCAATCCGTTAAATAACGTTTTGATACACAGACCTGCACATGGCAGAGCTGTGGAAGGAAATACCGGAGCACAGCGGCTGAGTCTGTGGCTGCTACTGCTGTGCTCCGGTATATCCTTATGCAGAGCTCTGCACAAAGAAGGAAGGAACGCTGCAAGACAGGTCTCTCCTTCACACCCAGCTGGCCAGGGGCATCAATCAGGTGACTGAACTCACCTGGACTTCCTAATGGGGGACGGGAGGCGGAGCCAGCTCACGGCCAGTTTTGACAGAACAATAACGATGATGATGATGATGATGATGATGATGATGATGATGATGAAGCTGATTCTGATGCTGCTGATGAAGATGATGAAGATGATGATGATGATGAAGATGATGCTGATGATGAAGATGATGATGGTGCTGATGCTGATGATGATGATGGTGATGCTGATGATGATGAAGCTGATTCTGATGCTGCTGCTGACGATGATGATGATTCTGATGCTGATGATGAAGATGATGAAGATGATGATGGTGCTGATGCTGATGCTGATGATGGTGATGCTGATGATGATGATGATGAAGCTGATGATGGTGCTGATGCTGATGATGGTGCTGGGAGGAGTGAGGACAGGCTGGTTGTCTCTACAGTAATCACTGAAGGAGCGATAAACTGTTGTGCACAGCATAACATGATTTCAGTTGAAGGTGTGTGTGACGAGACCAGAGAGGCCGTCCACAAGCCAGGGACAGAGACAGGTGGGTGGAGGAGACAGGTGGGTGGAGGAGACAGGTGGGTGGAGGAGACAGGTGGTCAGCGGTCACTTTCTGCCACACAGGGAGTTCCGCTGGATCGCCAGGCTGGAGACAGGACATTAAGCAATGTCCTGAATATTTAAAATTATGTTGAATCTGTTTCAATTGCAGATTGGAGCTGTCCGTCCAGAGGAATGTCCCCGTGGTGGACCATGTCCACCGTCTCCTCAACATGGTTTGGAAGACCGACCACTACAGCAACAAGTCTGTGAGAGGAGCTACAGGAGGAGCTACAGGAGGAGCTGGAGGAGGAGCTACAGGAGGAGCTGGAGGAGGAGCTACAGGAGGAGCTGGAGGAGGAGCTACAGGAGGAGCTACAGGAGGAGGAGCTACAGGAGGAGCTGGAGGAGGAGCTACAGGAGGAGCTACAGGAGGAGGAGCTACAGGAGGAGCTGGAGGAGGAGCTGGAGGAGGAGCTACAGGAGGAGCTACAGGAGGAGCTGGAGGAGGAGCTACAGGAGGAGCTGGAGGAGGAGCTGGAGGAGGAGCTACAGGAGGAGGAGCTACAGGAGGAGCTGGAGGAGGAGCTGGAGGAGGAGCTACAGGAGGAGGAGCTACAGGAGGAGCTGGAGGAGGAGCTGGAGGAGGAGCTACAGGAGGAGGAGCTACAGGAGGAGCTGGAGGAGGAGCTACAGGAGGAGCTGGAGGAGGAGCTACAGGAGGAGCTGGAGGAGGAGGAGCTACAGGAGGAGGAGCTACAGGAGGAGCTGGAGGAGGAGCTACAGGAGGAGCTGGAGGAGGAGGAGCTACAGGAGGAGGAGCTACAGGAGGAGCTGGAGGAGGAGCTACAGGAGGAGCTGGAGGAGGAGGAGCTACAGGAGGAGGAGCTACAGGAGGAGCTGGAGGAGGAGCTACAGGAGGAGCTGGAGGAGGAGGAGCTACAGGAGGAGGAGCTACAGGAGGAGCTGGAGGAGGAGCTACAGGAGGAGGAGCTGGAGGAGGAGCTGCATCTCCGTGCAGGGCTACGGGATCTGGTCTGGACGGATCATGGAGGGGACTCTTCTGGATCAGGTATGGAGCAACACGACCATGAAGCTTCTGGGGCTCGTTAATAGAGTCCGTCCATGGCCCGGTCTGTCCTCTGGACACAGGGACCAGCTGTAGAGACACACAGAGGACTGAAAGAGTCCAAACTCTGCCGAGGCTCGCGTACATACATGACAGAATTTACAACGTGACAAAGTTAGCTGAGCAGAGCTTCTAGTTTAAGAGAAAAGGTTGAAGGTTTGATTCCAGAGCGGCAGAGGACCAGAGTGCTCCGATGGTCTCAGGAAGTTTTGATGAATTCAGGTTCTGGATCCCTGTTGAGGAAGGATCACAGGTCGTCTACGTCTGTTTCTGTTGTCTTTATTTCCGTCTCCGCACTGGGAGAGAAACACCAGCAGCTCCTGGACGGTCCTGCTCCTGGTCCTGGATGATTCTGCTCACAGAGCGGGAACCTAAAGTCCAGTTCAGCATAATTTCAGACAGTCAGAGGGATATTTACCTCACATAGAACTCAATCTGGAAAACTAACAGAAGGTACATATGGTAACGGGAACATGAATCCAGTGAAGGGTAAGGGCCAGTCCCAGGTCTACCCCTCACCCCTCCCCTCAGCCCGACCCCTATGATATGCACGTTCACGAGGCTTAAAGGAATACTCCACCCAAACAACCATTTGGCCTCATTTTCGACTCACCCTCATGCTGAGCAGCTCTCTGGAGCACCTCAAACATGTCTCCAATGCAGCCGGAGGTCCGGGGGGTTTTCGTTGTCAACAAATTTCCTGATAACAGGGACCGTTAGAGCCCGGAAGAAAAAGGTCCATAAAGTCCACAAAAGCGTGTCCATTTTCCTTCATGCTGCTCGTCCGCTGTAATCCGAGAGTCCTGAGCGGTAACGTCCAGAATTCATTCTTAACGAGGTCAATTAGTACATTTTTAGAGCCTAAGCAGCGCTCTCTCTACTGCCTCAGTGCACGTCAACGCGCGCTCCCTGAGCGACGGAAGCCGCGGCAGACCAAGCCAGACGCTTAGCGCTTCCAGCGACGACTCTGCTAAATTGCAAGCATAGAAGAAGAAGTTCCGCTGTTTATATTCTGCTGAGTGACCGAGCTGTGGACAATCACAAAAGTGATTGGTGACTGTTTAAAGCTTTGACTTCGGTGTCCTGCTGGAAGCGCCAAGCGTCTGTCTTGGTCTGCCGCGGCTTCCGTAGTTCAGGGTGTGTGCAGACGTGCAGTGGGGAAGTACGATATAGCACTGTTTAGGCTCTAAAATGTACTGAATGACCTCGTTAAGAATGAATTCTGGACGTTACCGCTCAGGACTCTCGGATTACAGCGGAGGAGCAGCATGAAGGAAAATGGACACGTTCTGTGGACTTTATGGACCTTTTTCTTCCGGGCTCTAACGGTCCCTGTTATCAGGAAGTTTGTTGACAACGAAAACCCCCTGGACCTCCGGCTGCATTGGAGACATGTTTGAGGTGCTCCAGAGAGCTGCTCAGCATGAGGGTGAGTCCAAAACCAGGCCAAATCGTTTTTTGGGTGGAGTATTCCTTTAAGGACTATCCCAATTCTGCTTTTTGAATAGGGGGAGGGGAGAGGGGAGGGCTATTCACCCCTTTAAGAGAAGTCTGCATCAATGCTCCCTATTCTCTATAGGGGTAGGCGGAGTTTCGCATTGGCCAGAAAAAAAACAACATGGCGCCCACCGAGGAGTCGCACAGATGTAAGCTTGCTTTCTGTATACTATTTAAAAAGCTATAAAAACTGCATTTGATTCACTGAAAGTTATAGATATACTGGCGTGACAGTGTCCCGGTCATGGTTTAACGTTTTAGCGCTGCGTAGCTCCGTGTCCGATCGTAAATTTGTAACTTCTGAAGAGCACTAATCGCCGTATTAACGTCATCGTTTATCATGTTTTTAACGTCATATGTTTGACACAGGGACCCCGATGAAACCCGACTGCTGATTCAGTTCAGAGGTGAAAATGAAGAGAAGTTTTTGAAATCAAAATACAGCGCCAAAACACAGTGGCAGTAAATTATATTATTCGTCGAAGCTATAATATGTCAGTAATAAAAAGTGTTTATATAGATATATATGTATTACTTTAGGAAATTCATAAAAGAAAATGGCTTGGAAGGGGAAGTTACAGCCCAGCAAGCTTCCAAAAAGTGGGAGAACCTCAAAAAGAAATATAAGGTAAATGATAATACCATTATTAAAAAACAAAAGTAATTTCTAATGTAATTTCTATCATTTCTAATTTCCATAATTTTTTGTTGTTATAGGACCTGAAACTTGTGAAATCTGGCTCTGGCACAGAGGAGGGGGAACCACTGCTGCAAACTGGCCTTATTTTGGAAGAGGGATCCCAATTCATCGTGCTGCAAAGACAGAAACAAGCCCTCAGCCCTGTTCTGGGAGGGGCAGGAGAGTGATAGGGGTGGGGCCAAGGGCTGAGGGGGAGGGGGAAGGGGGAGGATTGGGATTGGCCCCAACTCAAACATAAAGCTGTAAATGAGAGGTGGGACTCCGCCCCCCTCCTGCTCTCCTCGCCTCAGACTCAACGTTTTCGCCTCTGCCTTCCTCTCCACAGAAGCATTTGTTGAACTTTCTAGTCGTCATCCTGGTTGCAGGTTTTGTTGGTCTGCAGCCGTCTCCTCTGATGGGCCACAGACAGTGGATCTCTAAGTTCTCTGGGTTCTCTGGGTTCTCTGGGTTCCTGCTCAGGGCTGCAGCTCCTGGACGGTCTCCACGGATCCTGGTACCAGACTGGACCTTGTTCTCCATGCCGCTGCCTGCTTCCCTGAGTCGTGTTGGTGGACCTCTGTTCTCAGCTTGGTGGATGGCCGCGCAGCTGCTTCCAGGACGCCGCCCAGCTGCTTCCAGGACGCCGCGCAGCTGCTTCCAGGACGCCACCCAGCTGCTTCCAGGACGCCGCGCAGCTGCTTCCAGGACGCCACCCAGCTGCTTCCAGGACGCCGCCCAGCTGCTTCCAGGACGCCACCCAGCTGCTTCCAGGACGCCGCCCAGCTGCTTCCAGGACGCCACCCAGCTGCTTCCAGGACGCCGCCCAGCTGCTTCCAGGACGCCGCGCAGCTGCTTCCAGGAGGCCGCCCAGCTGCTTCCAGGACGCCGCGCAGCTGCTTCCAGGACGCCGCCCAGCTGCTTCCAGGACGCCGCGCAGCTGCTTCCAGGACGCCGCGCAGCTGCTTCCAGGACGCCACCCAGCTGCTTCCAGGACGCCACCCAGCTGCTTCCAGGACGCCGTGCAGCTGCTTCCAGGACGCCGCCCAGCTGCTTCCAGGACGCCACCCAGCTGCTTCCAGGACGCCGCCCAGCTGCTTCCAGGACGCCACCCAGCTGCTTCCAGGACGCCGCCCAGCTGCTTCCAGGACGCCGCCCAGCTGCTTCCAGGACGCCACCCAGCTGCTTCCAGGACGCCACCCAGCTGCTTCCAGGACGCCACCCAGCTGCTTCCAGGACGCCACCCAGCTGCTTCCAGGACGCCACCCAGCTGCTTCCAGGACGCCGTGCAGCTGCTTCCAGGGCGCCGCCCAGCTGCTTCCAGGACGCCACCCAGCTGCTTCCAGGACGCCACCCAGCTGCTTCCAGGACGCCACCCAGCTGCTTCCAGGACGCCGTGCAGCTGCTTCCAGGACGCCGCCCAGCTGCTTCCAGGACGCCACCCAGCTGCTTCCAGGACGCCGCCCAGCTGCTTCCAGGACGCCGCGCAGCTGCTTCCAGGACGCCGCCCAGCTGCTTCCAGGACGCCGCACAGCTGCTTCCAGGACGCCGCCCAGCTGTTTCACACCTGAAGATAGGAAAAGCCGGACTGTGTGTCCTTGTGGACAAACCTCCGAGTCCAGCGACGCCGTACGAAGACGGCTCTGCAGCAGGACGTCCTCTGCTGAGGACAGACGGCGCTTCAGGCTTTCTGTCCTCACAGCTGCTTTCTGAGGAACCCTGGATGAGAAGGTCTCAACGTCTTCAGATGATCTGGGCTTTGGGGGGCCGCCGGTCATCTGGGCCCTGAGGGCCTCTCTGGCCTGCTTCTGGTCTTCTCAGGGGTCAGAGGTCTCGTTCTCTTGCGGTGGCGAGACTGACGGTGATCTGTACTCGGCCTCCTGATGCTCTGGTGTAATTTGACACCTGGATCCTCAGCTTCACGCCCCAGTTCTCCACCAGCTGTGTTCTGCAACAAGAGTCCCCGGATGTTCTCCGCCGTGTCTTTATGGAGGAGCAGCAGCCGCCTGTCTGCTGTTTGAATAAAAACAAAGGTCTGTGGTATCCATCCTTCCTTCCTTCCTTCCTTCCTTCCATCCTTCCTTCCTTCCTTCCTTCCTTCCTTCCTTCCATCCTTCCTTCCTTCCTTCCATCCTTCCTTCTTTCCTTCCTTCCATCCTTCCTTCCTTCCTTCCTTCCATCCTTCCTTCCATCCTTCCTTCCTTTCTTCCATCCTTCCTTCCTTCCTTCTTTCCTTCCTTCCATCCTTCCTTCCATCCTTCCATCCATCCTTCCTTCCATCCATCCTTCTATCCTTCCTTCCTTCCATCCATCCTTCCATCCTTCCTTCCTTCCATCCATCCTTCCTTCCATTCTTCCTTCTTTCCTTCCATCCTTCCATCCTTCCTTCCATACATCCTTCCTTCCTTCCTTCTTTCCTTCCATCCTTCCTTCTTTCCTTCCTTCCTTCCTTCCTTCCTTCCATCCCTCCTTCCTTCCTTCCTTCCTTCCTTCCTTCCATCCATCCATCCATCCATCCTTCCATCCTTCCTTCCATACATCCTTCCTTCCTTCCTTCTTTCCTTCCATCCTTCCTTCTTTCCTTCCTTCCTTCCTTCCTTCCTTCCATCCCTCCTTCCTTCCTTCCTTCCTTCCTTCCTTCCTTCCTTCCTTCCTTCCATCCATCCTTCCTTCCATCCATCCTTCCTTCCTTCCTTCTTTCCTTCCTTCCATCCTTCCTTCCTTCCTTCTTTCCTTCCTTCCTTCCTTCCTTCCTTCCTTCCTTCCTTCCTTCCTTCCATCCTTCCATCCATCCATCCATCCATCCTTCCATCCTTCCTTCCATACATCCTTCCTTCCTTCCTTCTTTCCTTCCATCCTTCCTTCTTTCCTTCCTTCCTTCCTTCCTTCCTTCCATCCCTCCTTCCATCCCTCCTTCCTTCCTTCCTTCCTTCCTTCCTTCCATCCATCCTTCCTTCCATCCATCCTTCCTTCCTTCCTTCTTTCCTTCCTTCCATCCTTCCTTCCTTCCATCCTTCCTTCCATCCATCCTTCCTTCCTTCCATACATCCTTCCTTCCTTCCTTCTTTCCTTCCATCCGTCCTTCCTTCCTTCCATCCTTCCTTTCTTCCTTCCTTCCATCCGTCCTTCCTTCCTTCCATCCTTCCTTCCTTCCTTCCATCCATCCTTCCATCCTTCCTTCTTTCCTTCCTTCCATCCGTCCTTCCTTCCTTCCATCCTTCCTTCCTTCCTTCCATCCATCCTTCCATCCTTCCTTCTTTCCTTCCTTCCATCCGTCCTTCCTTCCTTCCATCCTTCCTTCCTTCCTTCCATCCATCCTTCCATCCTTCCTTCTTTCCTTCCTTCCATCCTTCCTTCCTTCCTTCCTTCCTTCCATCCATCCACCCATCCTTCCATCCTTCCTTCCTTCCTTCCTTCCATCCGTCCTTCCTTCCTTCCATCCGTCCTTCCTTCCTTCCATCCTTCCTTCCTTCCTTCCATCCATCCTTCCTTCTGGTGGAACTTCAGGAACAAAGAGGCGGAGGAGATGAGAACACACCTGGACGGTTCAGTCGCCTGCAGCGGAGGTCAGCTGACCCCTAAATTCCACATCCTCCGGTCCGCTCCGTCTGCGCTCAGCTCAGCTCCGGTCCGACCGCCGCAGCAAATACGTTGCTATTTTAATGACTGTAGCTGATTTCATAGCCTCCGTTCTGCTCCGCTCCGCTCCGCTCCGCTCCGTCAGTCCACAATAGAGCCGAGGTCTATTTTTCTCTCCGGTCCGGTCCGTCAGGTCTCCGTACGCATAAATTTCCACAGTTCAGATGCACCAAACAGGAAAGAGAACTCCAACAACCTCCGGTTTTATACAAAATAAAATCATTTTGTCTTTATTAAAAACTTTAAACTGTTAAGACGTTTTTTTTTCCGTCACATTAATTGTCGGATATATCACGAGTAGACATACCATGCTGATTAAAATATACACTTTAAAAAGCAGGCAAACAAAAATTAAAGCACACTATCAAATTTTATTTGACAAACTTCTGTTTTGCCTGTAATCAAGCTATAGTCGAACGTTTCTGAATGTTTACACAGCTGCATATACGGCCCATTTGCAGGCTGTTGTCCATAAATTTCGTGTTTTCTACAAAATACATAGCCTATTCAGGACCGTGTATGCATTTTATTCTGAAAGGCCCGAATGTCAACATCCTGTTGCACGAAATTCAGCGTGTTGAAGCACAACAACCAGCATGAAGAGACGCTGATTTTGGAAGTGGAGAATCATAAAATTTTATATGACCCCATCATCCTTTCTACAGGATGTACAGAGAAAGAAGCCAGTGTGGCCCAGACTGCTCAGCTTTTGGAGGTCGATGCGAAATAGCGCTGCGCTGCTCTGCTTCTCCGGCCGGCGGAACAGAGACGCAGCGGAGCAGAGACGCACGCTGTGGAATTAAGCAGTGACTGGAGAACCGGTCCTCTGAAGCAGGTCTGGCGATCCGACCAATCACAGCAGACTTCAGCACCCAGCCGAGGGGGCGGGGCCACGACGGTGGAGGGTTCTTCCTGGTTCTGTGGAGGAACGTGGCTGAGCAGCAGGCCAAGAGCCTAGCAACCATCGCTAAGCAGGAGCCAAGAGCCTAGCAACCATCGCTAAGCAGGAGCCAAGAGCCTAGCAACCGTCGCTAACCTGGAGCAAAGATCTAAGAAACCGTTGCTAAGCAGGAGCCAGGATGGAGCTGAAGGTCACAGCCACGTCTTTGATCTCGCAGCAGAGTAAATTTTTTAAAAGTTATCTGGAAGGTAGAACCAGAGGATCTACAGGGTTCGACCTCCGTCAGGGACTCCGCCTCCCGGATGAACACATGACCTCCGTCAGGGACTCCGCCTCCCGGATGAACACATGACCTCCGTCAGGGACTCCGCCTCCCGGATGAACACATGACCTCCGTCAGGGACTCCGCCTCCCGGATGAACACATGACCTCCGTCAGGGACTCCGCCTCCCGGATGAACACATGACCTCCGTCAGGGACTCCGCCTCCCGGATGAACACATGACCTCCGCCAGGCTCTGGAGCTCACTTGGTTTCCTGATGAAAACATGAACCGACTCCTGATGAAGCAGAACCTTTCCTGTCTTCTTGATCATATTTATAAACTTGTTTTTAAAATCCAAACATGAAAAATGAGACTCTGATGAAATCCTGACTGTTATGAACACATGAATCACATCTGATCTTCAGGAAAACTTCTCGAACCTCGTTTGCTCTGCCTGCTGTTCTCCGGACGTCCAGCAGAGGGCGGCAGCGTCCCGCTTCCTCTGCTGCTGCTTCTCTCATCCAGGTGGAGCAGGTGGACCACCAGCTGGTCCAGATGGAACCAGGACCAGCGGAGCAGGTCTACAGGAACACCTGGACCCGGTCTGGGTCCTGGACGAAGGCTCCCCAGATGTGGTCTCTGCAGACCCTCAGAGAACCAGATCCAGGGACACATCTGAACCTCAGTCCAGGAGAGTCCAGGAGAGTCCAGAACAGTGAAGACTCTGCAGTGTGTGTGTGTGTGTGTGTGTGTGTGTGTGTGTGTGTGTGTGTGTGTGTGTGTGTGTGTGTGCGTGTGCGTGTGTGTAAGTGTACTTCAGTGTGTGTAGTGTGTATTTGTGTGTGTGTGTGTAGGTGTGTCTGCGGCTCCTCAGCGTCAGTGTGTGTGTGAGTAAGTGTGTATTAGTGTGTATTTCGGTGTGTGTGTGTGTGTGTGTGTGTGTGTGTGTGTGTGTGTGTGTGTGTGTGTGTGTGTGTGTGTGTAGAGGTGTGTCTGCGGCTCCTCAGCGTCAGTGTGTGTGTGAGTAGGTGTGTATTAGTGTGTATTTCGGTGTGTGTGTGTGTGTGTGTGTGTGTGTGTGTGTGTGTGTGTGTGTGTGTGTAGGTGTGTCTCGTCTCTCGTCTCTAGTTTCTCCTGAAGACTCGACGCGTCCGGATGGATCCGTTTCGTCTCCGCGCGCTTCTGCTGTTCTCCGCTGTTCTGGGTGAGAACCAGTCCGAACCGGTCCGAACCCGAACGGGTTCTGACCCCCTAAAGCAGAGACCTGTAGCGAACCGGGACGGGTCCTGGTTCTGGACTCCACTCTGGTTGTTATTAAAGTGTCTTCCTGGTGTCCCCCCTGTCCTCTCCTCTCCTGTCCCTGCTGTCCCCTGTCCTCTCCCGTCCCCCCCTGTCCCTCCCGGTCCTCCCTGGTCCCCCCCGGTCCCCCCGCCCTCCAGGACGCGCGGCGGCCTCGGTGCTGCCGGACGGCCCGGTGGACGCGGTTCTGGGGCGGAACGTGACCCTGGAGACGCTGCTCCGGGACCCGCAGTACGCCTTCATCGTCTGGAGCTTCAGCGACGACTCGGACCCCGAGCCGGTGGCCACGGTGGGGGGCTCCGGCTCCACCACCTACACCGTGAGCGACCCGTACAAGGACCGGGTCTCCGTCAACCGGACCAACGGCTTCCTGACGCTGCGCGGCCTGCGGAGCGCGGACTCCGGGGACTACAGCATCAACGTGATCGGCGCGGACGGGGTGACGAGGACCGGGGGGGTCAAGCTGCGGGTCCTGGGTGAGTCCCGGGCCCCGGGCCCGCTCTGCTTTACGCGCCGGGTTTGACGCGTTCCGGGACTCTCGGTGCGCCGGTTCACCTGCAGGCCAGGTGAGCCGCTCCGGTCTGGTCTGGACCCTGGCGGGGCGGCTCGGAGGGGCTCCGGTCTGGTCTGGACCCTGGCGGGGCGGCTCGGAGGGGCTCCGGTCTGGTCTGGACCCTGGCGGGGCGGCTCGGAGGGGCTCCGGTCTGGTCTGGACCCTGGCGGGGCGGCTCGGAGGGGCTCCGGAGCGGAACTTCATTCTCTCTGGTCTCGCGCCTGACTCTGGGCTCTGCGGGTTCTGCGCTTCCTCTCGTGCGGTTTGCGCTGCGCAGTCAGACGGAACTGAAGTTTTCGGTGTTTTCATGCTGGAAACGTTTTAATGAGAAATGCAAGTGAGTGAGTAAACAGTCAGTAAAGTTTATTTATTTCGCGCTTTTCACACAAAGAGCTTCACAAAAAAAATCACAAAGACCAGAGACGGTCCACAGGACAGAAAACCAGGAGATCAGAGTCAGAAGGACAGGATGCGGTACTGCCAGGACCCGCTGACCGGGGTCCGGAGGCCTGCTGGGGGTCCGGAAGGCTCCTGGAACGGAGACGTTTTTAAGAGTTTCTTGAAAACATCCACCGAGTCCAGGGAGCAGGTCTGGAGGAAGCTCCGGAACAGGGGATTTTTCTGCTGCAGTTTGGAGGTTTGAGCCACACCTGCTGTCAAACACTTCCGCTGCGCTGAATACAGGAGTCCTGAGTCATTTCACCTTCATCAGAACTCCCTCAGAACTCCACCAGCACCCAGTCAGAACTCCCTCAGAACTCCCTCAGAACTCCACCAGCACCCAGTCAGAACTCCCTCAGAACTCCCTCAGAACTCCACCAGCACCCAGTCAGAACTCCCTCAGAACTCCACACCTTTTTCCGCGTGTCCCTCCCTCACTGGTGAAGTTCATTCTAACGTCCTTTCCATAAAACACCCGCCCTTTTTCAGCCCTTGCTTCACGGTTATCGCCTGAATTTCACCAATACGTTTCCGGAACGGATTAAAACTGTTGTAAATACAAGTAAAAGTGCTTCAATCGGAGTTCCGCGCTCACGCGGCGCCGTTAAAGCCGCCGGAGGGTAAAATCGTGTGTTTTCTGGACGGAGTCTGGTGGAGTGCGGAGGCCGGAGCCACACCTGCGTGCAGGTGATCTCTGGGAGTGTTTATCCTCTGATTCCAGCTGTGATCCGGGATTTTACTGGAAGTTCTGCCTCAGATCCAGCTCTGCTCCCGGTTCTGCTCCCGGGCTCTGCCTCAGATCCAGCTCTGCTCCCGGTTCTGCTTGGCGGGAGTTTTGATGCTGAACTGGCGGTTTTTTTTAACGTCTCTGTGGATCTGAGGCGTGTGCAGGTGAGAAGACACCTGAAGCAGAAACGTTCCCACATCACGCGCCTCACGCGCTCAGCCTGAACCCGCGTCCTAATGACCGGTGCTGCTGGAAGGTGATTCACCTTTAATTCAGGTGGAGCTCCTCCGCGCGCAGTAATGGAGGTTTGAGAGAGCCGCGCCTGAGGACGACACGCACACACACGCGCGCGCGTTGCCAGGAACGCCAGGGACTACTTTCTGCGGCGGAGGGCGTGGGGGTTGAGTTTGAGCACTCCGAGCTGCGCGCGCTCCGGAGCTGTTTGTTCAGGTGAGGCTGGCTTCAGGGCGCGGCTCTGCTGGTGCGTTCAGGGTCAGCTCGGACTTCCTGCCATCAGACTGTTCACAGAGCTCATTTTTTGTGTGTTTCTTCGTTTCTTGTTGTGGCGGAAACATAAATCTGCTCAGTCACCCGGAAGTGTCCTGTTCATTAAAGGTGTGTGTGGTTAAATTATGTGCAACCATTCTAAACTCTCCACAACGCAATGAACACAACATGTAAAGAGTCACAACACAACATGTGTACGTCTGATTGGTTCACACCGTCTCTCTGCCAACACGCCTTCAACTGAAGAATCAGAGTTCCTGATGGACCGCTGTCAACGTGAAGAACAGCTCACTGAGCACTTTAGTTATTTTCCTCTTGATGTACAAGATACAAAATGTGAACACACACACACACACACACACACACACACACACACATTGTGTCAGTGTTTCTCCCTCATTAAGCTGCAGCTCAGGGTCCATCCCCGCTCCTCCAGGTTCAGCAGACCGCTGTGAGCAACTGGTCACTGGTTACTGATTACTGGTTAGTGGTCACTGGTTACTGGTTAGTGGTTACTGGTCACTGATAACTAGTTAGTGGTTAATGGTTAATGGTTACTGGTTACTGGTTACTGGTCACTGGTTACTGGTTAGTGGTTAATGGTTACTGGTCACTGGTTACTGGTTAGTGGTTAGTGGTTAGTGGTTTGTAGCTTCAGGATGAGCATCAACAGGAGCTGCAGCAGGAGGAGGCGGAGCCTGGAGGAGGAGCTGAACTACAGCATCTTCGTCCGACTGTCACATCGCTAGTTTTTACTTTCAGGTTACCTTGTTACGTTGTATTTATACACCTTAATACACGGTGTATTTGTATTGCTGTGTTGTGGTGTTGTAAGGTTGTTACATTGTTGGATTTTTGTGTTGTTAGGTTGGTGTATTGTTGTGTTGTTGCATTGTCGGGTTGTTGTGTTGTTACATTGTTAGGTTGTGCAGTCATTACATAGTCACTTCGTTATGTTGTTGCATGGTTAGGTTGTTTTATTGTTGCTTTGTTGGGTTGTTATATTGTTGAGTTGTTGCGTTGTTACATTGTGTTATTGTATTATTACATTGTTAGATTGTTGTGTTGTTGCGTTGCTGGGTTGTTGTGTTGTTACATGGTTGAGTTGTTGTGTTGTTAGGTTGTTATATTGTTACGTTGTTGTGTTGTTGTGTGTCTGTGCTGAGTTGTGTTGTAGTGTAGCATTGTGTTGACGTGGTGTTTCTCGCTGTGGAGTCAGATTCCAGAACCAACCGTCGGCTGCTGGACGGATTCAGTCCATTAGAACCAGACCAGTCCAGGTCCGGATCCTGGTCCTGATCCTGAACCTGATCCTGGTCCTGGTCCTGATCCTGATCCAGATTAATACCAGGGACCTCAGTCTCCCTCCAGCGATGCTTCGCTACAAACAGGAGCCTGCAGCCCCCAGCACGGCCCTGCCTTTAGCATGTAGCATTAGCATCGCTGCTGTGTGAGCCTGAAACTCTTTAGCATGTAGCATTAGCATCGCTGCTGTGTGAGCCTGAAACTCTTTAGCATGTAGCATTAGCATGGCTGATATGTGAACCCTGCTGCTGACATTCCTGAGGGCTGCTGTCAGCGAACACTCCCGGTTCAGCAGGGAGTGGGAGAACCGGGACGAGTCACCGAGACTGGATCAGGTTCCTGGTTTGATCCGGAACTTTAATTAAGAAGAAGAAGAAGAAGAAGAAGAAGAAGAAGAAGAAGAGATCTGAAGGAAATCCAAAGTCAAATCAGCTTCAACACAAACTCCACAATGAAGGAGGCTGTGGCCACTCCCTCACACACACACACACACACACACACACACACACACACACACACACTCTGATGATTCAGAACGAGTCAGGCAGGTTGAGCTTCCAGACCTCACAGTACAATCAGTGTGGAAACATCCTGAGGGCCAACGTGTGATTACAGCCCACACACACACACTCTCACACACACACACACACACACACACACACACACACACACACACACACACACACACACACACACACACACACACACACACACACACACACACTCATTCATTTTTAATGCAGCTTCAGGTTTCAGCAGCAGAACGTTCCAGAGAGAGCGGTTCCATGGCTTCAGAAACGAGTTCCGGTTCTGCAGCAGAACCTTCAGAGGACGAGGGACAGCGTCTCCAGGACCGGGTGTCCTGGTGTCAGCATTAGCAGCTGTCAGCACTGCGGGGAGGAGGGGGAAGATGCTCTACAGGCTGTCCTCCTCCTGCTGGTGTCTCTGTCACGTCCGTCCTCAGTCTTGTGGACCGTTGTCTCGTCCTTGCTGCTTTTCTCTCTCCTGATATCGAAACGCTTCGTTGTTGCAGTTTGGGGACGGACTGTCCTCCACCGAGGACACACCCCTTCAAAATAAAGCTCCTGCCTTCCCAGCGTCCCCGGTGTGAGACGGGACAGTCCCAGAGTGTCTCCAGAGAAGAGACATTTATCAGAGAGACAGGAAACCACTGTGTGTGTGTTGCACAAAACAAAGCTCATCTTCACGCGTGCACACACACACACACACACACACACACACACACACACACACACACACACACACACACACACACACACACACACACACACTTTGATAATCTTACATCAGTTGCATTCTAAAGTTTGTTTTGGGAGGATTTCTATTTTTTCTATCTAGTCTTTTCTGTCAGTATTTCTTGATGTAATCGTGTTCTGGGGACAACCTGTAATCGGATTACTTGTGTTCTGGAGACCCTCTGGGAGAACAGGTCAGACCGTGTTCTCTTCCTTCAGCTGCCAGCGTTCCGACCTGCGGCGTTCCGCAGGGTTCCGTCTTCGGTCCTCTGCTTCTTTACTTTCTCAGTTTGTGCTTCGGGGAACGTTCTCGTGTTCTCGCCGGTCAGAACCGGATCCGCCTCTCGTTCTGACTGAAGTGTTCTGCTGTCAGCTGGATCCAGTTCCACTCTCCTCAAGGAGAAGTCCAGATGCTTTTATTTTGAAGGCTCGTGTGTGTGGATGTTGTTGAAGTGGGCGTGGCCACTCTGAGGCCGTCTGGAGAACAGGATGCGACCCAGTGGCTGGTTCTCTGTGGAGGAGTTCCACAGGGTTCCGTTCTGGTTCCTCTGCCAGAACCGTGTGTTGAGGTTCTGAGGGACCCGCTGGAGAACGGGGAGACGCTCCTCTCAGGCTTGTCTGTGTTCCTGTGCAGAACCGGTGTCCGAGGTTCTCATCAAGTCCGACGTTCCGGAGGCCGTGGAACACAACAGCACCGTGGTTCTGATCTGCACGGCCAAAGGCTCCTTCCTCAACTTCACCTGGCTCAACGGAACCGCGGCAGTCAAGGCCGACGGCAGGCGGGTGGTCCTGAAAGAGGTGGGGTTCTGCCGCCGGCGTTCACACGAAGGTTCCGAGTGGAACGCGGCCGCTGACGGCCTCTGCTGTGTCTCAGGAGGAGGCGTCCAGCCAGCTGACGTTCTACGGCGTCTTGAGAACCGACCTGAAGGGGCCGCTGGTCTGCACGGCGGCCAACAAGCTGGAGACGGACAAGAGCGCCGCCTTCAGCCTCACGGTGCACTGTGAGTACTGCGCTAGCGCTAGCGTTAGCATCAGCATCAGCATTAAAATTATCATTAGCGTCAGCATTAGCAGCAGCATTAACATTAACATTAGCATCAGCATTATCATTGCCATCAGCATTAGCACCAGCTTTAGCATTAGCATCAGTATCAGCATCAGAATTAGCATTATCATTAGCATCAGCATTAACATTAACATCAAAATTAGCATCAGCGACCAGAACCGTTTGACACTTCCTGTGAGCAGACGTTCCGTCCATCAGAGAGCTTCCTGACCTGACTCAGGTCCAGAACCCCAAACTCCCACTGGAGAACGCTGACAGAGAACACCAACAAACAGAGCAGACAGGAAGAAACCTGCAGAACCAGAACTGCAGAACCAGAGACTGTCAGCAGAACCAGGAACCCGAGCCTGGTTCTGTGACGATGTTCAGCAGAACCAGAGACGTTCTGCGGGTCCAGGACCAGAACAGGCTGATTTGTTGCTGTTTTTTATTTTAGGTTCTCCTGAATTCACCGGTTCTTCCTCTTTTGTTCCGTATTTCATGTTCTGCAGTTTCAGAACCTCAGAACCTCTTCGGTCTCCGGTCAGGTTTTGCAGATTCTGCGGTCTGGATCTGCTTCTCAGCTGAGGGTCTCTGTGTCTCTGTGTGTCCGTCCCCCTCAGACGGTCCCGATGACGTCCAGATCCGTCCCTCCAAGCCGGCCCGGTTCATCCGGTCCCGGTCCAGCTTCAACCTGTCGTGTTCCGCGGTGTCCAGCCCGGCCGCCACGTTCCGCTGGTTCTACAACGAGCAGCAGGTCCAGGCGGACGGCCCGGTTCTGCCGCTGGAGACCATCGAGAAGCTGGGCCACGGCCAGCAGGAGGGGTCCTACACCTGCGTCGCCGCCAACGCCAAGACCGGCCGGGCGGCCCGCTCGCCGCCCGTCACCTTCGGCGTGATGGGTGAGTGACCTCTGACCTCTGATCTCCGGCCTGTGGCGGGACGGAGAACCGGCTCCGTCCAGGACACTTCCAGACGGACTCGGTTCCACCAAAACCTCCACATGACGCCAACGTTCTGCTGACCGATGCAGTGAGACGCTCAGAACCGTTGCATTGTGGGTGTTTTTCCACACGGAGCTACCGCTGATGTCCGTCCATCTGTCCATCTGTCCATCTGTCCAACCGTCCAGCTTCCACCGCTTATCTTGGACCCGGTCGCGGGGCAGCAGTAGAAGCAGAAATGCCCAGACTTCCTGTCCCCAGACTTCTTGTCCCCAGACTTCCTGTCTCCAGACTTCTTGTCCCCAGACTTCCTGTCTCCAGACTTCCTGTCCCCAGACTTCCTGTCCCCAGACTTCCTGTCCCCAGACTTCCTGTCCCCAGACTTCTTGTCCCCAGACTTCCTGTCTCCAGACTTCCTGTCTCCAGACTTCTTGTCCCCAGACTTCCTGTCTCCAGACTTCCTGTCCCCAGACTTCCTGTCTCCAGACTCCTCCTCCAGCTCTTCCTGGCATTCCCATTCAGCCGAGAGACATAGTCCCTCCATCCTGTCCTGGTCGTCCCCGGGTCCTCCTCCCAGTGGGAGAACTCGTCCTCAGGGAGGCGTCCTCAGCTGCTCCTCTCCATGTGGAGGAGTCGCGGCTCTACTCCGAGCTCCTCCCCCTGCAGACGTAGCTCCTCCCCCCGATCCTTCCTCCCCCCGTCCTCCACTCATGAACAAAACCTCTAGATACTTAAACTCCTCCACCTGGACCAGAGTCTCTCCACCGACCTGGAGAGGACAGACCAGGATCTGGAGGATCTGATCCTCATCCCTGTCACTTGACTCTCGGCTGCAAACCGCCCCAGTGCATGATGGTCCAGGCTCCATGAAGCCACCAGGACAACATCATCTGCAAAGAGCAGCAATGAAATGCTGTGGTTCCTGAACCGGACCCCTTCCAGCTCCTGGTCCCTGAACCGGACCCCTTCCAGCTCCTGGTCCCTGACCAGACCCCCTCCAGCTCCTGGTCCCTGAACCGGACCCCCTCCAGCTCCTGGTCCCTGAACCAGACCCCCTCCAGCTCCTGGTCCCTGAACCGGACCCCCTCCAGCTCCTGGTCCCTGAACCAGACCCCCTCCAGCTCCTGGTCCCTGAACCAGACCCCCTCCAGCCCCTGGTCCCTGAACCGGACCCCTTCCAGCTCCCGGTCCCTGAACCGGACCCCCTCCAGCTCCTGGTCCCGGAATCGGACCCCCTCCAGCCCCTGGTCCCTGAACCGGACCCCCTCCAGCTCCTGGCTGCTCCGGGACATTCTGTCCATAAAGATTCTGAACAGAACCGGAGACAAAGTTCAGCCCTGCTGGAGTCCAACATGAACCAGGACCAGGTCCCACTTACTGCTGGTAATGTGGACCAGACTCCTACTCTGGTCCTACAGAGACCAGACGGCCCTGAACAAGGGGCCCAGACTCCATAGTCCGAGAGCCCCCACAAGACACCAGGAGGGACGAACACTTTCTCCAAATCTACAAAAGACACGTGGACTGGTTGAACTCCCACCAGCCCTGGAGCCCCTAAGGAGGGTCTAGAGCTGGTCCCGGGTTCCACATTGTTCCTCCTGGATCCGAGGTTCCACGAGGTGGAATCCTCCTCTCCAGGACCTGGAGCAGACTTTCCCAGGGAGGCTGAGGAGTGTGATCCCCCTGTAGTTGGAGCACACCCTCTGGACCACCACCCCGGTCTGCCAGTCCAGAGGTTCTGTCCCCGACCGCCACGCCCCGGTCCAGAGACGAGTCAGCAAGACCGTCCTGACGTCCGCTGGCGTCTCTCTGTTCTGGTGGTTCTGCCGGATTGGAGCGTCTTCAGAGACGGAGCGACTTTCAGCTGGTGTTCCGTGTTCCGTGTGTTCCCCACTGGAACCAGAACCCTGAGCGGCATCGGGCTGTTAGCGCTGGTTGTTCTGGCAGGTTGTTCCTGTCGGTTGTTCCAGTCAGTTGTTCCAGTCGGGTGTTCCTGCCAGTTGTTTCTGTCGGGTGTTCCTGTCAGTTGTTCTGGTCGGTTGTTCCTGTCAGTTGTTCCTGTCAGTTGTTTCTGTTGGTTGTTCGTGTTGGTTGTTCTGGTCGGTTGTTGCGGTCGGTTGTTCCTGTTGGTTGTTCCGATCGGTTGTTCCAGTCGGTTAATGTCGGTTGTTGCAGTCGGTTGTTCCTGTCGATTTTTGCTGTCAGTTGTTCCTGTCAGTTGTTCCTGTCGGTTGTTGCGGTCGGTTGTTCCTGTCAGTTGTTCCTGTCGGTTGTTGCTGTCGGTTGTTCCTGTCGGTTGTTAACCTCCTGGTCTCGCCGCAGAGCCCATCTCGGGCGCCACGCTGACCGGGCCGTCGGGCGTCCTGATCGCCGGGAACCACTCGGCCAACCTGAGCTGCGCGGCGGCGGCCGGCGCCGTCCAGACCATCAGCTGGCTGAAGGACGGCCAGCCGCTGAGGCCCGGCGCCGTCTTCTCGCCCGACCGCAGCTCCGTCCTGCTCAGCCCGCTGCTCAAGGAGGACAACGGGAAGGTGTCCTGCCGCCTGTCCAACCCCGTCAACGCCGAGGACGCCGTCTTCACCCTGGTGGTCAACTGTGAGTACTGCGCCTGAAGCTCGCCCGTTCAAGCTGTGGTTCCCGACCCTGACCCTGACCGGCGGCGCTGTGCAGACGGACCCGAGACGCCGGCGGTGTCGGGCCGGGAGGCCGTGGAGGTGGAGGACCCCGTCACGCTCACATGCTCCGCCCCCTCGCAGCCGCCGGCCAATTACACCTGGAGGTTCAACGGCTCGCTGACCGCCGTCAAGACGGCCACCTACACCATCGACCAGGCCCGGTACAGCCACAGCGGCACCTACCTGTGTGAGGCCAGCAACGCCGTGACGGGCCGGACCAGCTCCAAGGCCTTCACCCTGTCCGTCAAAGGTCAGTCCAGGACCGGAACGTCCCAACAGCAGGTCTGGGGCGGAACCAGAACCTAGAACAGCACCGCAGGAAACCAGAACCTGGAGCAGCACCGCAGGAAACCAGAACCTAGAACAGCACCGCAGGAAACCAGAACCTAGAGCTGTACCGCAGGAAACCAGAACCTAGAACAGTACCGCAGGAAATCAGAACCTAGAGCAGCACCGCAGGAAACCAGAACCTAGAGCAGTACCGCAGGAAACCAGAACCAAGAGCAGCACCGCAGGAAACCAGAACCTAGAGCAGCACCGCAGGAAACCAGAACCTAGAGCAGTACCGCAGGAAACCAGAACCTAGAACAGCACCGCAGGAAACCAGAACCTAGAGCAGCACCGCAGGAAACCAGAACCTAGAACAGTACCGCAGGAAACCAGAACCTAGAGCAGCACCGCAGGAAACCAGAACCTAGAGCAGTACCGCAGGAAACCAGAACCTAGAACAGCACCGCAGGAAACCAGAACCTAGAGCAGCACCGCAGGAAACCAGAACCTAGAACAGT
>NC_043765.1:512298-527298 GCF_902148845.1 Salarias fasciatus
GCGGCTCGCGCCGTGGACCGCCGGCTGTACAGCTGGACAGAGCAGATCGCTCCAGACAGGAAGTCGGGAACGGAAAATACGAGAGAATCCGGTGAATTTTCAAATTAAAATGAAGTGACGTAATATAGCCGCACGGTGCTGCAGTGGTTAGCGCTCTTGCCTCACAGCAAGAAGGTCCTGGGTTCAAATACCGGCCGGGGCTCGGGGCCTTTCTGTGTGGAGTTTGCATGTTCTCCCTGTGTGTGTGGGGGTTCCCTCCGGGTTCTCCGGCTTCCTCCCACGGTCCAAAAACATGCATGTCAGGTTAATTGATCACTCTAAATTGCCCCTCGGTGTGAGTGTGAGTGTGCATGGTTGTCTGTCAGACCGGCGACAGACCGGCGACCTGTCCAGGGTGACCCCGCAGTCGCTGGGATCGGCGTGACCCCGCCCTCGCCCGCAGTCGCTGGGATCGGCGTGACCCCGCCCTCGCCCGCAGTCGCTGGGATCGGAGTGACCCCGCCCTCGCCCGCAGTCGCTGGGATCGGCGTGACCCCGCCCTCGCCCGCAGTCGCTGGGATCGGCGTGACCCCGCCCTCGCCCGCAGTCTCTGGGATCGGAGTGACCCCGCCCTCGCCCGCAGTCGCTGGGATCGGCTCCAGCCACCCGCGACCCCGAAAGGGAGAAGCGGCAAAGAAAATGGATGGAATAAAGTAACATAAATTATGTTGCTTTTTGGTTTTCCTTTTCAGATAAACACACACACACACACACACACACACACAGGGAGAGAGGGCGAGAGAGAGAGGCTCTGATCACAGTGTTGTTTGGTCATATACGGTGTTCTTCTGGTTGTTGGTGACTGACCTGAGCTGTGGCGGAGCTCTGCCTCTCTGAGGGTCAAGTTCTAGTTTGTAGCATGTTAGCGTGTTCTGTGAGGTGATAATATGTTCTGGTATGTGGCGGCGTGTTCTGCAGCGTGGTCTGTGGCGTGTTCTATGTTCTGCAGCATGTTCTGCAGCGTGGTCTGTGGCGTGTTCTGCAGCGTGGTCTGTGGCGTGTTCTGCGGCGTGTTCTGTGGCGCGTTCTGTGTTCTGCGGCGTGTTCTGTGTTCTGCGGCGTGTTCTGCTTCCAGGGAGAGCAGCCTCCTATGAACTGTGAGGATGAGGACCACATCTGGAACCGCCGGGGGAGGGGGGAGGGGGAGGAGCCTCACGCCAGCAGCAGCCAATCAGACCACAGGGAACAAAAACAAATGTCCTGAACGCACCGTCCCTCCGTGTTGCGTTCACTGCCTGCTGGACGTTCTCCCTCCGTGTTGCGTTCACTGCCTGCTGGACGTTCTCCCTCCGTGTTGCGTTCACTGCCTGCTGGACGTTCTCCCTCCGTGTTGCGTTCACTGCCTGCCGTTTGCAGCAGCGCTGGGTGTCTCCGGGCGGGCGTGGCCTTCAGGAATGTCCCCGTCATGTCTGCACTCGTCTCGGCCGCCGCTCGTCCTCAGAGGCTGAGGAGGAAGAAGACAGATCCAGTCGGGAAGTGACCTTTAACCCCTGCGGGGTCACGGCCGAGTTGACGTTTTCAGCTCAGGTGATGGACGAATGGCGTCTCGTTTCAAACATCAAAGGAGGACGAGGTCTGCGGACGCTCCGCGTGTTCTGAAACATGTCCTAAACAACCTAAACATGTTGGACGTTTGGATTGTGGTGAAGATCTGAAGACGTGTCCCCTGCTGCCGACGGTCCAACTGCTCTTCAAGATCCAGAAGTCCCTCATTCAGGAGCCATTCAGTGGAGACGGAGTGGGGACAGAGTGGAGACAAAGTGGGGACAGAGTGGGGACAGAGTGGGGACGGAGTGGAGACAGAGTGGGGACGGAGTGGAGACAAAGTGGGGACAGAGTGGGGACAGAGTGGGGACGGAGTCGGGACAGAGTGGAGACGGAGTGGGGACAGAGTGGAGACAAAGTGGGGACAGAGTGGGGACATGGTGGGGACGGAGTGGGGACAGAGTGGGGACAGAGTGGAGACGGAGTGGGGACAGAGTGGGGACAGAGTGGAGACATTCTGCATACTTGGACTTGCTGGACTTGCTTCAGTTTGGTTACTGATAATTTTTCTATCATATCAGGCATGCCCCCCCCCCCCCCCCCCCCCCAGGTCCTCTGATAACATTGAGAACGTTCTGTGACCGGAGGTCAGGGACAGACAGCATTCCTTCGTGACGTCCTGTAAAGACAGACAGCGTCTTCCAGACTGTTTGTCCTCCAGCCTTCTTCTTCTGTGGTTTCAGTCTGGCTTCTCTCTCCTCAGGGTGGATTCTCCGTATTAACCTCCAGTCTGCAGCCGGCCGGTGAGTCTGAGCTCCAAACTACCACTACAACACAACACCACGACAACACCACTACAACACAACACTACTACAACACAAATACAACACGACTACAACACAACACCACGACAACACAACTACAACACAACACCACGACAACACAACTACAACACAACACCACTACAACACAACTACAACACAACATCACTACAACACAACTACAACACAACATCACTACAACACAACTACAACACAACATTACTACAACACAACTACAACACAACACCACTACAACACAACACCACGACAACACAACTACAACACAACACCACGACTACACAACTACAACACAACACCACGACAACACAACCACAACACAACACCACTACAACACAAATACAACACGACTACAACACAACACCACTACAACACAACACCACGACAACACAACTACAACACAACTACAACACAACACCACGACAACACAACCACAACACAACACTACTACAACACAACACCACTACAACACAACACCACTACAACACAACTACAACACAACACCACTACAACACAACACCACTACAACACAACTACAACACAACACCACTACAACACAACTACAACACAACACCACTACAACACAACACCACGACAACACAACTACAACACAACACCACGACTACACAACTACAACACAACACCACGACTACACAACTACAACACAACACCACGACAACACAACCACAACACAACACCACTACAACACAAATACAACACGACTACAACACAACACCACTACAACACAACACCACGACAACACAACTACAACACAACTACAACACAACACCACGACAACACAACCACAACACAACACTACTACAACACAACACCACTACAACACAACACCACTACAACACAACTACAACACAACACCACTACAACACAACACCACTACAACACAACTACAACACAACACCACGACAACACAACTACAACACCACTACAACACAACTACAACACCACTACAACACAACACTACTACAACACAACTACAACACAACACCACTACAACACCACTACAACACAACTACAACACAACTACAACACAACTACAACACAACACCACGACAACACAACCACAACACAACACTACTACAACACAACACCACTACAACACAACTACAACACAACATCACTACAACACAACTACAACACAACACCACTACAACACAACTACAACACAACACCACTACAACACAACTACAACACAACATCACTACAACACAACTACAACACAACACCACTACAACACAACTACAACACAACACCACTACAACACAACTACAACACAACATCACTACAACACAACTACAACACAACATCACTACAACACAACTACAACACAACATTACTACAACACAACTACAACACAACACCACTACAACACAACACCACTACAACACAACTACAACACAACACCACTACAACACAACACCACTACAACACAACTACAACACAACACCACGACAACACAACTACAACACCACTACAACACAACTACAACACCACTACAACACAACACTACTACAACACAACTACAACACAACACCACTACAACACCACTACAACACAACTACAACACAACTACAACACCACTACAACACAACTACAACACAACACCACGACAACACAACCACAACACAACACTACTACAACACAACACCACTACAACACAACTACAACACAACATCACTACAACACAACTACAACACAACACCACTACAACACAACTACAACACAACACCACTATAACACAACTACAACACAACACCACTACAACACTACTACAACACAACACCACTACAACACAACTACAACACAACACTACTACAAAACAACACCACTACAACACAACTACAACACAACACCACGACAACACAACCACAACACAACACTACTACAACACAACACCACTACAACACAACTACAACACAAAACCACGACAACACAACCACAACACAACACTACTACAACACAACACAACTACAACACAACTACAACACAACACCACTACAACACAACTACAACACAACACCACTACAACACAACTACAACACAACACCACTACAACACAACTACAACACAACACCACTACAACACAACTACAACACAACACCACTACAACACAACTACAACACAACACTACTACAACACAACTACAACACAACACTACTACCACACAACTACCACACAACTACCACACAACTACAACACAACCACCGCACAACTGTAACACAACAACACAGCCACCACTCAGTTACCACACAACTACAACACAGCTACCACACAACTACCAACTACAACACAACTACCAACTACCACAACTATAACACAACTACCACACAACCACCAGCTACCACACAACTACAACACAACTACCACACTACTACAACACAACTACAACACAACTACCAACTACCACACAACTACAACACAACTACCACACAACTCCAACACAACTGCAAAACAACTACAACAGAACTCCAATCTCCAGCCTGACCCTCCCCCCTCCAGGCGCTGCTCCCCTCCGGTTGTTTCCAGGTCAGACTGACGGCCGGACTCATCAGATCAGATTTCATGTCTCTTGGTGACCTTTGACCTCCATCAGAAGTCAGAGTCCATTAAGTCATCAGGGGAAGTAACTTCCTGCTGAGTGAGAACATGAATGATTCATCAGCTGAGACAGCACACACACACACACACACACACACACACACACACACACACACACACACACACACACACACACAGAAACATACAAACACGCGCACGCATGCGTGCACACACACACCAGCACCAACTAGATTTTCTTCTTTTCTTTTATACGAGGCGCCCTCATTGGGGGGGCGGGGTCACACCTGTATTTAGAACTGAAAAACTATTTATCTGCAAATGAAAGAAAAATTAAGCAAAAAAAAAAAACAATAAACAAAAAAACAATAGCAATAACTGCAACAGGAACTGTTTCAAACGTATTTTTGTAAGTGTTCACTGATATGGACGAAGTGTTGAACTGTAATGTTTTGGTCATGTGAAACTAATAAGCCAGGAAGCACTAAATAAATGAATAAATGAATGAATGAATAAATAAATAAATAAGTTATTTTGAAAAGGATAATTAATAGTAAAAAATAATATTTTTCACACGCTCACTCAGCAAAGATAAGACACGCCCACTCAGCATCTAGACACACCCACTCAGCATGAATAAGACACGCCCACTCAGCATGAATAAGACACGCCCACTCAGCATGGATAAGACACACCCACTCAGCATCAATAAGACACGCCCACTCAGCATGGATAAGACACGCCCACTCAGCATGGATAAGACACGCCCACCCAGCATTGCAGCCCTCAGGCAGTTCAGCCATAGTTCCTCTGGCTGAGCCAGCTCCAGTGTTTCATAGTGGATCCACCTCAGTTCTCCCCCCGGGACTCTGGAACCTGCCCAGAACACCAGAACGTTCCTGGTTCTAGCCTCTAGAACCCGTCCACTGTGGCACTGATCAGCCTCCCCAGGACTCCCTCACCCTGCGCTCCCCATGAACAAAACCAGCGCTCCTCCCTCTCCCTTCAACCAATCGGAGCGATGGCGGACACAGAGCCCGCCCCCCGACCAATCACAGCCACGCAGACCTGCCGTGACCCTGACTGACAGCCAGGCGTCCAATCACTGTGCAGATGACTTCAGCCTCTCTGTTTATCTCTCCTCCTGCTCCACAGACAGAAAAACATCACACTGAACACAGAGAGTCTGGGTCCTGGTCTGGGTCCTGGTCTGGGTCCTGGTCTGGGACCTGGTCTGGGTCCTGGTCTGGGACCTGGTTTCAGAATTCTTCTGATCCTTCCTCGTTTTCTTTTTTCAGGCCAAACAGAAAAAATCGCAACATGTTATTTCCCATCATGCACCTGTGCAGCTGGAGGAGGTCCAAGTGGATCCAGCTGGAGGTCCAGGTGGATCTGGCTGGTTAAGATTTCCCATCATGCCTCTGTAAAGTGGGCGGTCACCACAACTTCAGACTGAAAGACTTCCTCTGGAGACCCTACAAGTCCACCTCTTCCTCCTCCTCCTCCTCCTCCTCCTCCTCCTCCTCCTCCTCCTCTTCCTCCTCCTCCTCCTCCTCTTCCTCCTCCTCCTCTTCCTCCTCCTCTTCCTCCTCCTCCTCCTCTTCCTCCTCCTCCTCTTCCTCCTCCTCTTCCTCCTCCTCCTCCTCTTCCTCCTCCTCCTCTTCCTCCTCCTCTTCCTCCTCTTCCTCCTCCTCCTCTTCCTCCTCCTCTTCCTCCTCCTCTTCCTCCTCCTCTTCCTCCTCCTCCACTCATCTCCTTCTGGAGGCTCCAGACAGATGAAGACGCCTCGTTACCTTGGAGTCAGACAGACGGACGCTCAAGATGAGTGACTGGAAACCTGAGGAGGACACACACACACACACACACACACACACACACACACACACACACACACACACACACACACACACACACACACACACACACACGCATAGTCGAGCAGGTTTTCAGGCCTCTGGGTTAAAAAAAATCTCTACAGTTTGTTTTCTGTTTGTGTCTGTGCCGGGTGGGCGGGGTTAGCATGATGGGCCTCAGGGGTGTGTGTGTGTGTGCGTGTGTGTGTGTGTGTGTGTGTGTGTGTGTGTGTTCTTCAGCTCAGTTTCTGATTGGTTCAAACTTTGTTTTGCTGTTAGTTTTTTTTTAATCTCTGATCTGAAGCTACTTTAAAAACTTTCCATGCTGATTTTAAAAAGTGGTTTTAATGTTACTGCCGTGGACACGCCCCCTTTAATCCATCTGTAGACACGCCCCCTTTAATCCATCTGTAGACACGCCCCCTTTAATCCATCTGTAGACACGCCCCCTTTTAATCCAGCTGTAGACACGCGATTGTGATTGGTCCAGCCTGTGACATGACCGCATCACCTGGACAGAGGAGGAGCTGTGATTGGCTGATTGATACTGAACTTTAACCCCTGAAATCAGAGTCTGGTCCAGAAGAACTTGAGACAGAGACCAGGACCTGGTCTGGATCCAGGATTTCTATGTGCTGATTTAATCCCTAAAATTCTCCATCTTTCAGCGGGTTCTACTGGGTTCTACTGGGTTCTACTGGGTTCTACTGGGTTCTACTGGGTTCTACTGGGTTCTACTGGGAATTGGGCTCCTTTTGAAACCAACACCGTCGCCCCCTGCTGGAATCTCCCCAGAATGACAGCGTCTCTCCAGCAGTGGCTTCATGTTCCACCAGTGGACGGTGGAACCCGGTTCCTCGTTCTGCCGTCTTGTTCTTGAGGCGTCGGGCCGCAGGAGAACCTGCTGTGGAATAAACCGGTGATGAGGGAGGAGGAGGAGGAGGTCACATGACTGACAGGCAGAGACACGCCCACTAACCGGAGACACGCCCACTAACCAGAGACACGCCCACCAGCCAGGAGCAGCGGGAGGAAAAGGCGGGAAAATGTTTTTGGAGGGAAACGTTTGGAGCTGCAGGTTCTTCTGTGACAGAATCCAGTCTGTTGGCCTGGAGCTGGGTATAAAGGTCAGGATGCAGGTCAGAGCAGGGGTCAGAGCAGGGGTCAGAGCAGGGGTCGGGTCAGGGGTAAGGTCAGGGTTCAGAGCAGGGGTCAGAGCAGGGGTCGGGTCAGGGGTCAGAGCAGGGGTCGGGTCAGGGGTCAGAGCAGGGGTCGGGTCAGGGGTCGGGTCAGGGGTCAGAGCGGGGGTCAGGTCAGGGGTAAGGTCAAGGTTCAGAGCAGGGGTCAGAGCAGGGGTCGGGTCAGGGGTCAGAGCAGGGGTCAGGGCAGGGGTAAGGTCAGGGGTAAGGTCAGGGTTCAGAGCAGGGGTCAGGGCGGGGGTCAGAGCAGGGGGCGGGTCAGGGGTCAGAGCGGGGGTCGGGTCAGGGGTCAGAGCAGGGGTCGGGTCAGGGGTCAGAGCAGGGGTCGGGTCAGGGGTCAGAGCGGGGGTCAGGTCAGGGGTAAGGTCAAGGTTCAGAGCAGGGGTCAGAGCAGGGGTCGGGTCAGGGGTCAGAGCAGGGGTCAGAGCAGGGGTAAGGTCAGGGGTAAGGTCAGGGTTCAGAGCAGGGGTCAGAGCAGGGGTCAGAGCAGGGGTCGGGTCAGGGGTCAGAGCTGGGGTCGGGTCAGGGGTTAGGTCAGGGGTCAGAGCAGGGCTCAGGTCAGGGGCCAGAGCAGGGGTCGGGTCAGGGGTCAGAGCAGGGGTCGGGTCAGGGGTCAGGTCAGGGGTCAGAGCAGGGGTCAGGTCAGGGGTCAGATCAGGGGCCGGGTCGAACAGGGGTTCTCCAGGAGGAGATCAGTCTGGCGCTCTGCTGGTTGTTGGTGTGGTTTCCATGGAAACGGGGAGTCCTCTGAGACGCCGGTTTCTCCTGAAGCCTCAGTTTCATTTTTCTGACTGTGAGAAACTAGACAACTGAATTCAAGCCTGACTCTTCAGAAGATGCTGAAGTTTCTCTCTGTTTTGACTTTTGATTGATTTTTATTTAAAAATCATTTTTTATTTGAACAAACATATTTCTTTGAGTCAGAAAAATGAAATTAATCTGGTTTTGTTGTAGTCAAGAGGAATCAGGAGCGAGGCGCCCTCTGCTGGTGTCTGGAGGAACTGACCTGAGGAAAGGAAAGAGACTCCTCACCCCTCTCTCTCTGCTCACTCTGTCTCTCACTCTCTCACTCCTCACCCCTCTCTCTCTCCTCACTCTGTCTCTCACTCCTCACCCCTCTCTCTCTCCTCACTCTGTCTCTCACTCTCTCACTCCTCACCCCTCACTCTCTCACTCCTCACTCTCTCTCCTCACTCTCTCGCTCCCTCACTCTCTCACTCTCTGTCCTCAATCTGATGAAACATTTGTTAAAATAAATCTTTGATTCTACAAACTCAGAGTGGATCAGCTGATTTCTGATGATGCTGCAACGTTCCAGTGTTCTACTGACAAGCTTCCCTCAGTCACCGCTTTCTTTAACAGACTTTAGAACTTCCTTTGTTTGTGTGTGTGTGTGTGTGTGTGTGTGTGTGTGTGTGTGTGTGTGTGTGTGTGTGTGTGTGTGTGTGTACATATCGATGGACTCTTTAAGTGTTGTGGGGTTTTGATTTGTTGTGATTCTTGTTGTTTGTTGTTTACAGAGAATCTTGAGCGTCTGAATAAACAGTAAACAAACCAGTGAAACCCGATCCGCCTCTTTGTTCTCCGCTCAGCAGCCAATCAGAGGCTGCCGCTCCGTGTGAGTCCGCTTCCCAGAGGCCCACGGTCCCGAGACCCGGTTCAGAGCTGGCCCAGATCAGTATGGTCCAGAACCACATCTGACCCAGACCTGACCCGGGTCAGCGAGGTCCAGAACCACATCTGACCCAGACCTGACCCGGGTCAGCGAGGTCCAGAACCACATCTGACCCAGACCTGACCCGGGTCAGCGAGGTCCAGAACCACATCTGACCTGGGTCAGCGAGGTGTGGTTCAGATTTGACCCAGGTCACATGTGAGATTTTGGAAAAGACTTACAGTTTTTCACAACTGCTAAAACACATTTCTTGAAACCTCCATTTTCTCAAAACCTTAAACACAAATCCAAAAATCCACACTACATTCACAAAAACCTCAGACATTTCTGTCAAAATCGAATTATCGCCTCAAAACCAGTTCTCCTGTGATCAAAACCACACTCTGTGTTCAGATCTTACACACAGCAGGTAAAAACATCTTCACCTCAGATCATTCATTAGACTCTACATGAAGTCACTGAGGACACAGCAGCAGTCCTCACTCTGAAACCTGCTGGTTATTTTCCCAACACATTTCCTGGGTAGCCCTGGATTTTGTGCAGATTGAGTCACTTTTACCCAAAATGAGGTGAATCGTGTCGACCCAGCAGAGTGAGTTGATGATTTGAACAAAATCACCATTTTGAACTCTCCTGCAGCTTCTTCTCCTTCTTGCATCTGGAGACTTCTGGCAACAAACGCAACAGAAAACTGGAGTCCTGTGTTTTCACTGAGGATTATTGCAATGGCTAAGAAGGAAAAGACATATGACATCCCTCTCCTTATACTTGTGTGGCTGTGGCTCAGTTGGTAGAGTGGTTGTCCAGCAGTTGTGAGGTTGTTAGTTCAAATCTTTTCCTCTACATGTCAATGAACTTCCCTGAGCCCCAGCTGGCCTCCAGTGGAGGGTTTGACAGCCTTGCATGGCAGAGGGCACGTGTTTCTGAATTCTGAGGGATTACATTTTTACTGTAAAGTTACTTTCCCAGACCCGCTGATAAATCTTGACCCAGCATCAGGGTCAACTCTTCAGCCCAAACAGCTGGGTAGAAATAACCCAGCTTTGGCTCGGTCCCTTTTGGACCCAGCGCTGAGTCAGCAATTCCACCCAATGTGGGTTATTTTTACAGAAACCAGCAGTTTTCAGAGTGTGTAGCACAGAAAATTTTGATTTTACGTATTTGAAATGCATTTAGAAAAAAAACCCCATCAAAGTCAAAGTGATTTCTAAATTGACCGTCATAACAAAAAATAAACACAAAACAAACAAAACCAAAGCAGACTCCTGCATGGTCCCGGTCCTGGAGGTCCAGTCTCCAGCATCTTGTCTTTGTGCACACTTGGTCTGATCACATCATTAGAAATATGTGTGTTCAGTTTTGATTTGTTGTGTGTAAAAGATTTGATTTGATTTATTTGGATCCCCATTAGCATGGCAGATGCTAAAAGATGACAGTTGTGTTGGAGTTGTGTTCACATTTTGCTGCCAGTGAGTACAATTTTGCAAAAATGTTGTGAAATGTGTTTAGTGACTGAGAATGTGTCTCAGGTTTTGCAAAAAAGAGCAGATCGGTTTTGAAAATTGAGCATCGGACCTGAACAGTGTTTAAGTTTTTGCCAAAAGAGTGTTTGATTTGAAAAATGAGTTCAGGCCCCTGAGAGTTTGGTTCAGGCAGCGGGGTTTAGTCTTTTAGCAGTTGTGAAAAACTGTAATCCAGGGCAGCGAGGTCCGGTTCAGACCTGACCCAGGTCAACCGGGTCCATTAGAGATCTGACCCGGGTCAGCGAGGTCCAGTTCAGACCTCACCCGGGTCAAAGAGGTTGGGCTCACATGAACCAGCAAGAGACTGGACCCGCCTGAGCAAAGAACCGGTCCATCAGGGCCACCGAGGGACCAACCTGAGAACCACCTGGACTAGAAGAACCGGGACCAGGTGCTCTGGTGGAGGAGCATCCAGAAAAAAAGAGGTGTGTACATATTTGTAATGCACAGTGTGTGTGTGCGTGCGTGCGCGTGTGTGTGTGTGCGTGCGTGTGTGCATGTGCGTGTGTGTGTGTGTGTGTGTGTGTGTGTGTGTGTGCCTCGCCCGTCTTTCTCTCATGAAACTTTGTTTTTTATCAGTTTGACCTTTTGAAATATGCCGGATGGAAATCAGCCAATCAGAGGAGAGCAGTCGTTATGGTGCGTTCAGGGACCTGGGAACAGCGTGGAGACAGCAAGAGACAAACAGCGTGGGGGGAGGGGCGGGGCCAGGGCGAGGGGCGGGGCCAGGGCGGGGGGCGGGGCCAGGGCGGGGGGCGGGGCTGTCAGTGAATGAAACTTCACAATGTCAGATTGAGTCACTGAAGTTCAAATCCTGCATCAGAGACACCTTGAACAAACACACACACACACACACACACACACACACACACACACACACACACACACACACACACACACACACACACACACACACACACACACACACACACACACAGGTGGAGGCTGTGACAGGACTGAACACGCCTGCAGCGTTTAGTCAGGAATGTGTGTTACAATGATACACGGGGTGTGTGTGTGTGTGTGTGTGTGTGTGTGTGTGTGTGTGTGTGTGTGTGTGTGTGTGTGTGTGTGTGTGTTTCCCAGCAGTTGAACACGTTGAAACAAACCTTCAGTGGAAACTTGAATTAAAATGTCAAGAATTTACAGAGAATCTTGAATCAACTCGTCTCCTCCAGGACCAGGTCCCTCCCGGACCGGGTCCCTCCCGGACCGGGTCCCTCCAGGACCGGGTTCCTCCAGGACCGGGTCCCTCCAGGACCGGGTTCCTCCAGGACCGGGTCCCTCCAGGACCGGGTCCCTCCAGGACCGGGTCCCTCCAGGACCGGGTTCCTCCAGGACCGGGTCCCTCCAGGACCGGGTTCCTCCCGGACCGGGTCCCTCCAGGACCGGGTTCCTCCTGCAGGTCCGGGTTCCTGCAGGTCTGGGTTCCTCTGGGACCGGGTCCCTGCAGCAGGTTTTTGTCCGGCGCCGTTCCACCGTGCGACTCGTCGCTGTGACTCTGCTGACAGACGTAGAACCCGGAATCTTCCGGCCGGGTTCCTCTGATGGTCAGCCTGAAGTCCGTCCCGGAACCCTCTCCGGAGACCCGGTCCGGGACTCCGGTTCTCCGGACCGAGGCCTTGGAGATCAGCAGCTGGGTGGGCTGACCCGGTCTCCGGAGGTACCAGTTCATCCAGCTGAACACGTTAGAACTGGCCTGACAGGAGAACGTCACGTTCTGCCCCGGAACCAGGACCCGGGACCTGGGGGACTGGGACAGGCTGATCCCAGCCCAGGAACCTGGAGGAGCCACAGAACCGGGAGAACCGGGGTCAGAGAACTGGGGTCGGAGAACGGGGGTCAGAGGACCGGGGTCAGAGAACGGGGGTCCTAGAACCGGGGTCAGAGAACTGGGGGAGAACCAAGTTCGTTAAGGACGGCGCCTTGTCCATCATGAAGCCTTGAGGTGAGACTCACCCTGAACCAGAAGAACCAGGAGAACCAGGAGAACCAGGAGAACCCGCATGGCCAGAGGGATTGTGGGTCGGATCCTGCTGCGGCCAGAGAACGTTCTGCTCGGCGGTCTGGAGAACGTTCTGCTCGGCGGTCTGGAGAACGTTCTGCTCGTTGGTCTGGAGAACGTTCTGCTCGTTGGTCTGGAGAACGTTCTGCTCGTTGGTCTGGAGAACGTTCTGCTCGGCGGTCTGGAGAACGTTCTGCTCGGCGGTCTGGAGAACGTTCTGCTCGGCGGTCTGGAGAACGTTCTGCTCGGCGGTCTGGAGAACGTTCTGCTCGGCGGTCTGGAGAACGTTCTGCTCGGCGGTCTGGAGAACGTTCTGCTCGGCGGGCTGGAGAACGTTCTGCTCGGCGGTCTGGAGAACGTTCTGCTCGGCGGTCTGGAGAACGTTCTGCTCGGCGGTCTGGAGAACGTTCTGCTCGGCGGTCTGGAGAACGTTCTGCTCGGCGGTCTGGAGAACGTTCTGCTCGGCGGTCTGAACCGTCCCTCTTCAAGGCAGAACTCTTCACGGTTCAGAGCGCCAACAGGAAACATGAAACTCTCCGCTGGAGAACATCTGCGTGCGGCGCCGGGTTCTCCACAGAGACCGCCGGGTCTGCTCAGGACGTTCCGCTGCAGGACAGAGGAAGCCCCTCCCCTCAGCTGTGAACGACGTGTTTCTGCTGGTGAAAACAAACGAGGAACCGAAGAGAACTTCCTGTTGTGTTTCTGGGGAGCAGATGTTACGGCTGCCCCAGGGCATTATGGGTAGTGGAGAGAGTGCTGGGAGTTCTGATCAATAGACCCGAGTCCACTTCCTGGTTCTGGAAAGAAGAACAGCTGAAAACAAGAGAAGTGATGATGATGATGGTGAAGGTCCGGTTCTCCACAGTCAGACGGAGCTGAGAGGAGCCGGCGGCTTCGTTTCTCGGTTCTCTTCTCGGTTCTCGACAGTTTCAGGAGAACAGATGTTCAGGAAGTGAGCTGCTGACTCCAGGGTTGCTGGTTTGAATCCCTCCTTCAGGAAGGAGGCGGAACACCTTCAGACCCCACAGAGACGTTCTGCAGCCCGGTTCTCCTGGCTCAGGGTTCAACTGGAGAACTGTGATGCAGAGAACGTCATGAAAAACAGAACCGGTTCCCCCCAGGACCAACCACTCCCTCCCGGTTCCCCCGGTTCCTCCTGGTTCCTCCCGGTTCCCCCGGTTCCTCCCGGTTCCTCCCGGTTCCTCCTGGTTCCTCCTGGTTCCTCCTGGTTCCTCCTGGTTCCTGGACCAGCAGAGGACACAGAGTCAGTGAGAGGAGAAACCAGAGGGTCTGCAGGAACCTCCTGAGACCGCTGGAGGTTCTCTGTCCATGTTCCACGTTCTCCAGCAGGACATTCACAGCACAGCTCAGCGCTCAGGTCCAGGCTGGGTCAGGGTCCAGACCGGGTCCAGACCGGGTCCAGACCGGGTCTCCACCATGTGTTCCTCACGTGGTTCCTGCTCTCTGGAATGTGACTCCGGCTGTTCTCGGGCTGTTCCTGGGTTCTCCAGCTGTTCTCCGGCTGTTCTGCAGCTGTTCTCCGGCTGTTCTCCGGCTGTTCTCCAGCTGTTCTCCGGCTGTTCTCTGGCTGTTCTCTGGCTGTTCTCCGGCTGTTCTCCGACTGTTCTCCGACTGTTCTCCAGTGATCATTGACTTTGGCAGGAAGTCTCTCATCAACCTGTCATCAGCGACGGAGAGAGGATTGAGGCTGTTCACACCTACAGATACCTGGGTGTGCAGCTCGACCTCAGACTGGACTGGTCGGAGCAGCTCGGGTTCTGGTTCTGGATAAGAGAGGACAGAGCCGG